>NC_091154.1:60048152-60154403 GCF_040958095.1 Procambarus clarkii
TAGGAACAGTTGCCGCCAGAGTTAAGTACAGTGGATGCCTGTTAAGAACAATGGCTGCCAGAGTTAAGAATAGTTGCCGCCAGAGTTAAGAACAGTGGCCGCCAGAGTTAAGAACAATGGCTGCCAGAGTTAAGGATAGGTGCCGCCAGAGTTAAGAACAGTGGCCGCCGGAGATAAGAACAGTAACCAACAGAGTTAAGAGCAGTAACCAACAGAGTTAAGAACAGTGGCCCCCAGAGTTAAAAACAGTGGCTAACAGAGTTAAGAACAGTGACTGCCAGAGTTAAGAACAGTGGCCGCCAGAGTTAAGAACAGTGGCCGCCAAAGTTAAGAACAGTGGCCGCCAGCGTTAAGAACAGTGGCCGCCATAGTTAAGAACAGTGGCCGCCAGAGTTAAGAACAGTGGCTGCCAGAGTTAAGAACAGTGGCCGCTAGAGCTAGGAACAGTGGGCGCCAGAGTTAAGAACAGTGGCTGCCAGAGTTAAAAACAGTGGCTGCCAGAGTTAAGAACAGTGGCCACCAGAGTTAAGAACAGTGGCTGCCAGAGTTAAGAACAGTGGCCGCTAGAGTTAGGAACAGTGGCCGCCAGAGTTAAGAACAGTGGCTGCCAGAGTTAAAAACAGTGGCTGCCAGAATTAAGAACAGTGGCTGCCAGAGTTAAGAACATTGGCCACCAGAGTTAAGAACAGTGGCCGCCAGAGTTATGAACAGTGGCTGCCAGAGTTAAGAACAGTTTCCGCCAGAGTTAAGAACAGTGGCCGCCAGAGTTAAGAACCGTAGCTGCCAGAGTTAAGAACAGTGGCCACCAGAGTTAAGAACATTGGCCAACAGAGTTAAGAACAGTGACTGCCAGAGTTAGGAACAGTGGCCGCCAGAGTTAAGAACAGTGGCCGCCAGAGTTAGGAACAGTGGCCGCCTTAGTTAAGAACAGTGGCCGCCAGAGTTAAGAACAGTGGCTGCAAGTGTTAAGAACAGTGGCCGCCAGAGTTAGGAACAGTGGCTGCCAGAGTTAAGAACAGTGGCTGCCAGAGTTAGGAATAGTGGCCGCCAGAGTTAAGAACAGTTGCTGCCAGAGTTAAAAACAGTGGCTGCCAGAGTTAGGAACAGTGGCCGCCAGATTTAAGAACAGTGGTTGCCAGAGTTAGGAACAGTGGCCGCCAGAGTTAAGAACAGTGGCTGCCAGAGTTAAGAACAGTGGCCTCTAGAGTTAGGAACAGTGGGCGCCAGAGGTAAGAACAGTGGCTGCCAGAGTTAAAAACAGTGGCCACCAGAGTTAAGAACAGTGGCTGCCAGAGTTAAAAACAGTGGCCGCCAGAGTTAAGAACAGTGGCCGCCAGAGTTATAAACAGTGGCCGCCAGAGTTAAGAACAGTGGCCGCCAGAGTTAAGAACAATGGCCGCCATAGTTTAGAACAGTGGCCGCCAGAGTTAAGAACAGTGGCCGCCATAGTTAAGAACAGTGGCGGCCAGAGTTAAGAACAGTGGCCGCCAGAGTTAAGAACAGTGGCCGCCAGAGTTAAGAACAGTGGCCGCCATAGTTAAGAACAGTGGCCGCCAGAGTTTAGAACAGTGGCTGCCAGAGTTATGAACAGTGGCCGCCAGAGTTAAGAACAATGGCCGCCATAGTTAAGAACAGTGGCCTCCAGAGTTAAGAACAGTGGCCGCCATAGTTAAGAACAGTGGCCGCCAGAGTTAAGAACAGTGGCTGCAAGTGTTAAGAACAGTGGCCACCAGAGTTTGGAACAGTTGCCACCAGAGTTAAGAACAGTGGCCGCCAGAGTTAGGAACAGTTGCCGCCAGAGTTAAGAACAGTGGCTGCCAGAGTTAGGAACAGTGGCCGCCAGAGTTAAGAACAGTGGCTGCCAGAGTTAAGAACAGTTGCCGCCAGAGTTAAGAACAGTGGCTGCCAGAGTTAGGAACAGTGGCCGCCAGAGTTAAGAACAGTGGCTGCCAGAGTTAGGAACAGTGGGCGCCAGAGTTAAGAACAGTGGCTGCCAGAGTTAAAAACAGTGGCTGCCAGAGTTAGGAACAGTGGCCACCAGAGTTAAGAACAGTGGCTGCCATAGTTAAGAACTGTGGCTGCCAGAGTTAAAAACAGTGGCTGCCAGAGTTAAGAACAGTGGCCACCAGAGTTAAGAACAGTGGCTGCCAGAGTAAAGAACTGTGAATGCCAGAGTTAAGAACAGTTGCCGACGGAGTTAGGAACAGTTGCCGCCAGAGTTAAGAACAGTGGATGCCTGTTAAGAACAATGGCTGCCAGAGTTAAGAATAGTTGCTGCCAGAGTTAAGAACAGTGGCCGCCAGAGTTAAGAACAATGGCTGCCAGAGTTAAGGATAGTTGCCGCCAGAGTTAAGAACAGTGGCCGCCGGAGATAAGAACAGTAACCAACAGAGTTATGAACAGTAACCAACACAGTTAAGAACAGTGACTGCCAGAGTTAAGAACAGTGGCCGCCAGAGTTAAGAAATGTGGCCACCAAAGTTAAGAACAGTGGCCGCCAGCGTTAAGAACAGTGGCCGCCATATGTTAAGAACAGTGGCCGCCAGAGTTAAGAACAGTGGCTGCCAGAGTTAAGAACAGTGGCCGCTAGAGCTAGGAACAGTGGCCGCCAGAGTTAAGAACAGTGGCTGCCAGAGTTAAAAACAGTGGCTGCCAGAGTTAAGAACAGTGGCCACCAGAGTTAAGAACAGTGGCCGCCAGAGTTAAGAACAGTGGCCGCTAGAGTTAGGAACAGTGGCCGCCAGAGTTAAGAACAGTGGCTGCCAGAGTTAAAAACAGTGGCTGCCAGAGTTAAGAACAGTGGCCACCAGAGTTAAGAACATTGGCCACCAGAGTTAAGAACAGTGGCCGCCAGAGTTATGAACAGTGGCTGCCAGAGTTAAGAACAGTTTCCGCCAGAGTTAAGAACAGTGGCCGCCAGAGTTAAGAACCGTAGCTGCCAGAGATAAGAACAGTGGCAGCCAGAGTTAAGAACAGTGGTCAACAGAGTTAAGAACAGTGACTGCCAGAGTTAAGAACAGTGGCCGCCAGAGTTAAGAACAGTGGCCGCCAGAGTTAGGAACAGTGGCCGCCAGAGTTAAGAACAGTGGCCGCCATAGTTAAGAACAGTGGCCGCCAGAGTTAAGAACAGTGGCTGCAAGTGTTAAGAACAGTGGCCGCCAGAGTTAGGAACAGTGGCTGCCAGAGTTAAGAACAGTGGCTGCCAGAGTTAGGAATAGTGGCCGCCAGAGTTAAGAACAGTTGCTGCCAGAGTTAAAAACAGTGGCTGCCAGAGTTAGGAACAGTGGCCGCCAGATTTAAGAACAGTGGCTGCCAGAGTTAGGAACAGTGGCCGCCAGAGTTAAGAACAGTTGCCGTCAGAGTTATGAACAGTTGCCGCCAGAGTTAAGAACAGTTGCCACCAGAGTTAAGAACAGTGGCGCCAGATTTAAGAAAAGTGGCTGCCAGAGTTAAGAACAGTGGCTACCAGAGTTAAGAACAGTGGCCTCCAGTGTAAAGAACAGTGGCTGCCGGCGTTAAGAACAGTGGCTGCCAGAGTTAAGAACAGTTGCCGCCAGCGCTAAGAGCAGTTACCGCCAGAGTTAAAAACAGTGGCTGCCAGAGTTAAGAACAGTGGATGCCAGAGTTAAGAACAGTTGCCAACAGAGTTAAGAACAGTTGCCGCCAGAGTTAAGAAGAGTGGCCACCAGAGTTAAGAAAAGTTGCCGCCAGAGTTAAGAACAGTGGCTACCAGAGTTAGGGACAGTGGCCGCCAGAGGAAAGAACAGTGGCTGCCGGAGTTAAGAACAGTTGCCTCCAGAGTTAGGAACAGTGGCTGCCAGAGTTACGAACAGTGGCCGCCAGAGTTAAGAACAGTTGCCGCCAGAGTTAGGAACAGTGGATGCAAGAGTTAAGAATAGTTGCCGCCAGCGCTAAGAACAGTTACCGCCAGAGTTAAGAACAGTGGCTGCCAGAGTTACGAACAGTGGCTGCCAGAGTTAAGAACAGTGGCCGCCAAAGTTAAGAACAGTGGCCGCCAGCGTTAAGAACAGTGGCCGCCATAGTTAAGAAGAGTGGCCGCCAGAGTTAAGAACAGTGGCTGCCAGAGTTAAGAACAGTGGCCGCCAGAGTTATGAACAGTGGCCGCCAGAGTTAAGAACAGTGGCCGCCAGAGTTAAGAACCGTAGCTGCCAGAGTTAAGAACAGTGGCAGCCAGAGTTAAGAACAGTGGCCAACAGAGTTAAGAACAGTGGCAGCCAGAGTTAAGAACAGTGGCCAACAGAGTTAAGAACAGTGACTGCCAGAGTTAAGAACAGTGGCCGCCAGAGTTAAGAACAGTGGCCGCCATAGCTAAGAACAGTGGCCGCCAGAGGTAAGAACAGTGGCTGCAAGTGTTAAGAACAGTGGCCGCCAGATTTAGGAACAGTGGCTGCCAGAGTTAAGAACAGTGGCTGCCAGAGTTAGGAATAGTGGCCGCCAGAGTTAAGAACAGTTGCTGCCAGAGTTAAAAACAGTGGCTGCCAGAGTTAGGAACAGTGTCCGCCAGATTTAAGAACAGTGGCGGCCAGAGTTAGGAACAGTTACCGCCAGAGTTAAGAACAGTTGCCGTCAGAGTTATGAACAGTTGCCGCCAGAGTTAAGAACAGTTGCCACCAGAGTTAAGAACAGTGGCGCCAGATTTAAGAAAAGTGGCAGCCAGAGTTAAGAACAGTGGCTACCAGAGTTAAGAACAGTGGCCTCCAGTGTAAAGAACAGTGGCTGCCAGAGTTAAGAACAGTTGCCGCCAGCGCTAAGAGCAGTTACCGCCAGAGTTAAAAACAGTGGCTGCCAGAGTTAAGAACAGTGGATGCCAGAGTTAAGAACAGTTGCTGCCAGAGTTAAGAAGAGTGGCCACCAGAGTTAAGAAAAGTTGCCGCCAGAGTTAAGAACAGTGGCTACTAGAGTTAGGGACAGTGGCAGCCAGAGGAAAGAACAGTGGCTGCCGGAGTTAAGAACAGTTGCCTCCAGAGTTAGGAACAGTGGCTGCCAGATTTACGAACAGTGGCCGCCAGAGTTAAGAACAGTTGCCGCCAGAGTTAAGAACAGTCGATGCAAAAGTTAAGAATAGTTGCCGCCAGCGCTAAGAACAGTTACCGCCAGAGTTAAGAACAGTGGCTGCCAGAGTTACGAACAGTGGCTGCCAGAGTTAAGAACAGTGGCCGCCAAAGTTAAGAACAGTGGCCGCCAGCGTTAAGAACAGTGGCCGCCATAGTTAAGAAGAGTGGCCGCCAGAGTTAAGAACAGTGGCTGCCAGAGTTAAGAACAGTGGCCGCCAGAGTTATGAACAGTGGCCGCCAGAGTTAAGAACAGTGGCTGCCAGAGTTAAGAACAGTGGCTGCAAGTGTTAAGAACAGTGGCCGCCAGAGTTAGGAACAGTGGCCGCCAGAGTTAAGAACAGTGGCTGCCAGAGTTAGGAATAGTGGCCGCCAGAGTTAAGAACAGTTGCTGCCAGAGTTAAAAACAGTGGCTGCCAGAGTTAGGAAAAGTGGCCGCCAGATTTAACAACAGTGGCTGCCAGAGTTAGGAACAGTGGCCGCCAGAGTTAAGAACAGTTGCCGCCAGAGTTATGAACAGTTGCCGCCAGAGTTAAGAACCGTTGCCACCAGAGTTAAGAACAGTGGCGCCAGATTTAAGAAAAGTGGCTGCCAGTGTTAAGAACAGTGGCCGCCAGAGTTAAGAACAGTGGCCGCCATAGTTAAGAACAGTAGCCGCCAGAGTTTAGAACAGTGGCTGCCAGAGTTATGAACAGTGGCCGCCAGAGTTAAGAACAATGGCCGCCATAGTTAAGAACAGTGGCCTCCAGAGTTAAGAACAGTGGCCGCCATAGTTAAGAACAGTGGCCGCCAGAGTTAAGAACAGTGGCTGCAAGTGTTAA
Source organism: Procambarus clarkii (assembly GCF_040958095.1). Lineage (NCBI taxonomy): Eukaryota > Metazoa > Arthropoda > Malacostraca > Decapoda > Cambaridae > Procambarus > Procambarus clarkii. The sequence continues at coordinate 60,054,046 of NC_091154.1, forward strand.
GAACAGTGGCCACCAGAGTTTGGAACAGTTGCCACCAGAGTTAAGAACAGTGGCCGCCAGAGTTAGGAACAGTTGCCGCCAGAGTTAAGAACAGTGGCTGCCAGAGTTAGGAACAGTGGCCGCCAGAGTTAAGAACAGTGGCTGCCAGAGTTAAGAACAGTTGCCGCCAGAGTTAAGAACAGTGGCTGCCAGAGTTAGGAACAGTGGCCGCCAGAGTTAAGAACAGTGGCTGCCAGAGTTAGGAACAGTGGGCGCCAGAGTTAAGAACAGTGGCTGCCAGAGTTAAAAACAGTGGCTGCCAGAGTTAGGAACAGTGGCCACCAGAGTTAAGAACAGTGGCTGCCATAGTTAAGAACTGTGGCTGCCAGAGTTAAAAACAGTGGCTGCCAGAGTTAAGAACAGTGGCCACCAGAGTTAAGAACAGTGGCTGCCAGAGTAAAGAACTGTGAATGCCAGAGTTAAGAACAGTTGCCGACGGAGTTAGGAACAGTTGCCGCCAGAGTTAAGAACAGTGGATGCCTGTTAAGAACAATGGCTGCCAGAGTTAAGAATAGTTGCTGCCAGAGTTAAGAACAGTGGCCGCCAGAGTTAAGAACAATGGCTGCCAGAGTTAAGGATAGTTGCCGCCAGAGTTAAGAACAGTGGCCGCCGGAGATAAGAACAGTAACCAACAGAGTTATGAACAGTAACCAACACAGTTAAGAACAGTGACTGCCAGAGTTAAGAACAGTGGCCGCCAGAGTTAAGAAATGTGGCCACCAAAGTTAAGAACAGTGGCCGCCAGCGTTAAGAACAGTGGCCGCCATATGTTAAGAACAGTGGCCGCCAGAGTTAAGAACAGTGGCTGCCAGAGTTAAGAACAGTGGCCGCTAGAGCTAGGAACAGTGGCCGCCAGAGTTAAGAACAGTGGCTGCCAGAGTTAAAAACAGTGGCTGCCAGAGTTAAGAACAGTGGCCACCAGAGTTAAGAACAGTGGCCGCCAGAGTTAAGAACAGTGGCCGCTAGAGTTAGGAACAGTGGCCGCCAGAGTTAAGAACAGTGGCTGCCAGAGTTAAAAACAGTGGCTGCCAGAGTTAAGAACAGTGGCCACCAGAGTTAAGAACATTGGCCACCAGAGTTAAGAACAGTGGCCGCCAGAGTTATGAACAGTGGCTGCCAGAGTTAAGAACAGTTTCCGCCAGAGTTAAGAACAGTGGCCGCCAGAGTTAAGAACCGTAGCTGCCAGAGATAAGAACAGTGGCAGCCAGAGTTAAGAACAGTGGTCAACAGAGTTAAGAACAGTGACTGCCAGAGTTAAGAACAGTGGCCGCCAGAGTTAAGAACAGTGGCCGCCAGAGTTAGGAACAGTGGCCGCCAGAGTTAAGAACAGTGGCCGCCATAGTTAAGAACAGTGGCCGCCAGAGTTAAGAACAGTGGCTGCAAGTGTTAAGAACAGTGGCCGCCAGAGTTAGGAACAGTGGCTGCCAGAGTTAAGAACAGTGGCTGCCAGAGTTAGGAATAGTGGCCGCCAGAGTTAAGAACAGTTGCTGCCAGAGTTAAAAACAGTGGCTGCCAGAGTTAGGAACAGTGGCCGCCAGATTTAAGAACAGTGGCTGCCAGAGTTAGGAACAGTGGCCGCCAGAGTTAAGAACAGTTGCCGTCAGAGTTATGAACAGTTGCCGCCAGAGTTAAGAACAGTTGCCACCAGAGTTAAGAACAGTGGCGCCAGATTTAAGAAAAGTGGCTGCCAGAGTTAAGAACAGTGGCTACCAGAGTTAAGAACAGTGGCCTCCAGTGTAAAGAACAGTGGCTGCCGGCGTTAAGAACAGTGGCTGCCAGAGTTAAGAACAGTTGCCGCCAGCGCTAAGAGCAGTTACCGCCAGAGTTAAAAACAGTGGCTGCCAGAGTTAAGAACAGTGGATGCCAGAGTTAAGAACAGTTGCCAACAGAGTTAAGAACAGTTGCCGCCAGAGTTAAGAAGAGTGGCCACCAGAGTTAAGAAAAGTTGCCGCCAGAGTTAAGAACAGTGGCTACCAGAGTTAGGGACAGTGGCCGCCAGAGGAAAGAACAGTGGCTGCCGGAGTTAAGAACAGTTGCCTCCAGAGTTAGGAACAGTGGCTGCCAGAGTTACGAACAGTGGCCGCCAGAGTTAAGAACAGTTGCCGCCAGAGTTAGGAACAGTGGATGCCAGAGTTAAGAATAGTTGCCGCCAGCGCTAAGAACAGTTACCGCCAGAGTTAAGAACAGTGGCTGCCAGAGTTACGAACAGTGGCTGCCAGAGTTAAGAACAGTGGCCGCCAAAGTTAAGAACAGTGGCCGCCAGCGTTAAGAACAGTGGCCGCCATAGTTAAGAAGAGTGGCCGCCAGAGTTAAGAACAGTGGCTGCCAGAGTTAAGAACAGTGGCCGCCAGAGTTATGAACAGTGGCCGCCAGAGTTAAGAACAGTGGCCGCCAGAGTTAAGAACCGTAGCTGCCAGAGTTAAGAACAGTGGCAGCCAGAGTTAAGAACAGTGGCCAACAGAGTTAAGAACAGTGGCAGCCAGAGTTAAGAACAGTGGCCAACAGAGTTAAGAACAGTGACTGCCAGAGTTAAGAACAGTGGCCGCCAGAGTTAAGAACAGTGGCCGCCATAGCTAAGAACAGTGGCCGCCAGAGGTAAGAACAGTGGCTGCAAGTGTTAAGAACAGTGGCCGCCAGATTTAGGAACAGTGGCTGCCAGAGTTAAGAACAGTGGCTGCCAGAGTTAGGAATAGTGGCCGCCAGAGTTAAGAACAGTTGCTGCCAGAGTTAAAAACAGTGGCTGCCAGAGTTAGGAACAGTGTCCGCCAGATTTAAGAACAGTGGCGGCCAGAGTTAGGAACAGTGGCCGCCAGAGTTAAGAACAGTTGCCGTCAGAGTTATGAACAGTTGCCGCCAGAGTTAAGAACAGTTGCCACCAGAGTTAAGAACAGTGGCGCCAGATTTAAGAAAAGTGGCTGCCAGAGTTAAGAACAGTGGCTACCAGAGTTAAGAACAGTGGCCTCCAGTGTAAAGAACAGTGGCTGCCAGAGTTAAGAACAGTTGCCGCCAGCGCTAAGAGCAGTTACCGCCAGAGTTAAAAACAGTGGCTGCCAGAGTTAAGAACAGTGGATGCCAGAGTTAAGAACAGTTGCTGCCAGAGTTAAGAAGAGTGGCCACCAGAGTTAAGAAAAGTTGCCGCCAGAGTTAAGAACAGTGGCTACTAGAGTTAGGGACAGTGGCAGCCAGAGGAAAGAACAGTGGCTGCCGGAGTTAAGAACAGTTGCCTCCAGAGTTAGGAACAGTGGCTGCCAGATTTACGAACAGTGGCCGCCAGAGTTAAGAACAGTTGCCGCCAGAGTTAAGAACAGTCGATGCAAAAGTTAAGAATAGTTGCCGCCAGCGCTAAGAACAGTTACCGCCAGAGTTAAGAACAGTGGCTGCCAGAGTTACGAACAGTGGCTGCCAGAGTTAAGAACAGTGGCCGCCAAAGTTAAGAACAGTGGCCGCCAGCGTTAAGAACAGTGGCCGCCATAGTTAAGAAGAGTGGCCGCCAGAGTTAAGAACAGTGGCTGCCAGAGTTAAGAACAGTGGCCGCCAGAGTTATGAACAGTGGCCGCCAGAGTTAAGAACAGTGGCTGCCAGAGTTAAGAACAGTGGCTGCAAGTGTTAAGAACAGTGGCCGCCAGAGTTAGGAACAGTGGCCGCCAGAGTTAAGAACAGTGGCTGCCAGAGTTAGGAATAGTGGCCGCCAGAGTTAAGAACAGTTGCTGCCAGAGTTAAAAACAGTGGCTGCCAGAGTTAGGAAAAGTGGCCGCCAGATTTAACAACAGTGGCTGCCAGAGTTAGGAACAGTGGCCGCCAGAGTTAAGAACAGTTGCCGCCAGAGTTATGAACAGTTGCCGCCAGAGTTAAGAACCGTTGCCACCAGAGTTAAGAACAGTGGCGCCAGATTTAAGAAAAGTGGCTGCCAGTGTTAAGAACAGTGGCTACCAGAGTTAAGAACAGTGGCCTCCAGAGTAAAGAACAGTGGCTGCCGGCGTTAAGAACAGTGGCTGCCAGAGTTAAGAACAGTTGCCGCCAGAGTTAAGAACAGTGGCTGCCAGTGTTAAGAACAGTTGCTGACAGAGTTAAAAAGAGAGGCCGCCAGAGTTAAGAACAGTGTCCGCCAGAGTTAAGAAAAGTGGCCGCCAGAGTTAAGAACAGTGGCCGCCAGAATTAAGAACAGTAGCAGCCAGAGTTAAGATCAGTGGCTGCCAGAGTTAAGAACAGTTGCCGCCAGCGCTAAGAGCAGTTACCGCCAGAGTTAAAAACAGTGGCTGCCAGAGTTAAGAACAGTGGATGCAAGAGTTAAGAACAGTTACCAACAGAGTTAAGAACAGTTGCCGCCAGAGTTAAGAAGAGTGGCCACCAGAGTTAAGAACAGTTGCCGCCAGAGTTAAGAACAGTGGCTAGCAGAGTTAGGGACAGTGGCCGCCAGAGGAAAGAACAGTGGCTGCCGGAGTTAAGAACAGTTGCCTCCAGAGTTAGGAACAATGGCTGCCAGAGTTACGAACAGTGGCCGCCAGAGTTAAGAACAGTTGCCGCCAGAGTTAAGAACAGTGGATGCAAGAGTTAAGAATAGTTGCCGCCAGCGCTAAGAACAGTTACCGCCAGAGTTAAGAACAGTGGCTGCCAGAGTTACGAACAGTGGCTGCCAGTGTTAAGAACAGTGGCCGCCAAAGTTAAGAACAGTGGCCGCCAGCGTTAAGAACAGTGGCCGCCATAGTTAAGAAGAGTGGCCGCCAGAGTAAAAAACAGTGGCTGCCAGAGTTAAGAACAGTGGCCGCCAGAGTTATGAACAGTGGCTGCCAGAGTTAAGAACAGTGGCCGCCAGACTTATGAACAGTGGCCGCCAGAGTTAAGAACAGTGGCTGCCAGAGTTAAGAACAGTGGCTGCCAGAGTTAAAAAGAGTGGCTGCCAGAGTTAAGAACAGTGTCCATCAGAGTTAAGAACAGTGGCTGCCAGAGTTAAGAACAGTGGCCCCTAGACTTAGGAACAGTGGCCAAGAGTTAAGAACAGTGGCTGCCAGAGTTAAAAACAGTGGCTGGCAGAGTTATGAAGAGTGGCCACCAGAGTTAAGAACAGTGGCTGCCAGAGTTAAGAACTTTGGCTGCCAGAGTTAAAAACAGTGGCTGCCAGAGTTAAGAACAGTGGCCACCAGAGTTAAAACAGTGGCTGCCAGAGTTAAGAACAGTGGCCGCTAGAGTTAGGAACAGTGGCCGCCAGAGTTAAGAACAGTGGCTGCCAGAGTTAAAAACAGTGGCTGCCAAAGTTAAGAACAGTGGCCACCAGAGTTAAGAACATTGGCCACCAGAGTTAAGAACAGTGGCCGCCAGAGTTATGAACAGTTGCCGCCAAAGTTAAAAACAGTTTCCGCCAGAGTTAAGAACAGTTGCCGCCAGAGTTAAGAAGAGTGGCCGCCAGAGTTAAGAACAGTGGCCAACAGAGTTAAGAACAGTGACTGCCAGAGTTTAGAACAGTGGCCGCCAGAGTTAAGAACAGTGGCCGCCAGAGGTAAGAACAGTGGCCGCCAGAGTTAAGAACATTGGCCGCCATAGTTAAGAACAGTGGCTGCCAGAGTTAAGAACAGTGGCTGCAAGTGTTAAGAACAGTTGCCGCCAGCGCTAAAAGCAGTTACCGCCAGAGTTAAAAATAGTGGCTACCAGAGTTAAGAACAGTTGCCAACAGTGTTAATAACAGTTGCCGCCAGAGTTAAGAAGAGTGGCCACCAGAGTTAAGAACAGTTGCCGCCAGAGTTAAGAACAGTGGCTACCAGAGTTAGGGACAGTGGCCGCCAGAGGAAAGAACAGTGGCTGCCGGAGTTAAGAACAGTGGCTGCCAAAGTTAAGAACAGTGGCCACCAGAGTTAAGAACATTGGCCACCAGAGTTAAGAACATTGGCCACCAGAGTTAAGAACAGTGACTGCCAGAGTTTAGAACAGTGGCCGCCAGAATTAAGAACAGTGGCCGCCAGAGGTAAGAACAGTGGCCGCCAGAGTTAAGAACATTGGCCGCCATAGTTAAGAACAGTGGCCGCCAGAGTTAAGAACAGTGGCTGCAAGTGTTAAGAACAGTTGCCGCCAGCGCTAAAAGCAGTTACCGCCAGAGTTAAAAATAGTGGCTGCCAGAGTTAAGAACAGTGGATGCCAGAGTTAAGAACAGTTGCCAACAGAGTTAATAACAGTTGCCGCCAGAGTTAAGAAGAGTGGCCACTAGAGTTAAGAACAGTTGCCGCCAGAGTTAAGAACAGTGGCTACCAGAGTTAGGGACAGTGGCCGCCAGAGGAAAGAAGAGTGGCTGCCGGAGTTAAGAACAGTTGCCGCCAGAGTTAGGAACAGTGGCTGCCAGAGTTATGAACAGTGGCCGCCAGAGTTAAGAACAGTTGCCGCCAGAGTTAAGAACAGTGGATGCAAGAGTTAAGAATAGTTGCCGCCAGCGCTAAGAACAGTTACCGCCAGAGTTAAGAACAGTGGCTGCCAGAGTTACGAACAGTGGCTGCCAGAGTTAAGAACAGTGGCAGCCATATTTAAGAACAGTGGCCGCCAGCGTTAAGAACAGTGGCCGCCATAGTTAAGAACAGTGGCCGCCAGAGTTAAGAACAGTGGCTGCCAGAGTTAAGAACAGTGGCCGCCAGAGTTATGAACAGTGACTGCCAGATTTAGGAACAGTTTCCGCCAGAGTTAAGAACAGTGGCCGCCAGAGTTAAGAACAGTGGCAGCCAGAGTTAAGAACAGTGGCTGCCAGAGTTAAAAACAGTGGCTGCCAGAGTTAAGAACAGTGGCCACCAGAGTTAAGAACAGTGGCTGGCAGAGTTAAGAACAGTGGCCGCTAGAATTAGGAACAGTGGGCGCCAGAGTTAAGAACAGTGGCTGCCAGAGTTAAAAACAGTGGCTGCCAGAGTTAAGAACAGTGGCTGCCAGAGTTAAGAACAGTGGCCGACAGAGTTAAGAACAGTGGGCGCCAGAGTTAAGAACAGTGGCTGCCAGAGTTAAAAACAGTGGCTGCCAGAGTTAAGGACAGTGGCGACCAGAGTTAAGAACAATGGCCACCAGAGTTAAGAACAGTGGCCGCCAGAGTTATGAACAGTGGCTGCCAGAGTTAAGAACAGTGACTGCCAGAGTTAAGAACAGTGGCCGCCAGAGTTAAAAACAGTGGCCGCCAGAGTTAAGAACAGTGGCCGCCAGAGTTAAGAACAGTGACCGCCATAGTTAAGAACAGTGGCTGCTAGAGTTAAGAACAGTGGCTGCAAGTGTTAATAACAGTGGCCGCCAGAGTTAGGAACAGTTGCCGCCAGAGTTAAGAACAGTGGCTGCCAGAGTTAGGAACAGTGGCCGCCAGAGTTAAGAATAGTGGCTGCCAGAGGTAAGAACAGTGGCCGCCAGAATTAAAAAAAGTGGCTGCCAGAGTTAAGAACAGTGGCTGCCAAAGTTAAGAACAATGGCCGCCAGATTTAAGAACAGTGGTTGCCAGAGTTAGGAACAGTGGCCGCCAGAGTTAAGAACAGTGGCTGCCAGAGTTAAGAACAGTTGTCGCCAGAGTAAAGAACAGTGGCTGCCGGAGTTAAGAACAGTGGCCGCCAGAGTTAAGAACAGTTGCCGCCAGAGTTATGAACAGTGGCCGACAGAGTTAAGAACAGTTGCCACCAGAGTTAAGAACAGTGGCGCCAGATTTAAGAACAGTGGCTACCAGAGTTAAGAACAGTGGCGCCCAGAGTTAATAACAGTGGCTGCCAGAGTTAGGAAAAGTGGCCGCCAGATTTAACAACAGTGGCTGCCAGAGTTAGGAACAGTGGCCGCCAGAGTTAAGAACAGTTGCCGCCAGAGTTATGAACAGTTGCCGCCAGAGTTAAGAACCGTTGCCACCAGAGTTAAGAACAGTGGCGCCAGATTTAAGAAAAGTGGCTGCCAGTGTTAAGAACAGTGGCTACCAGAGTTAAGAACAGTGGCCTCCAGAGTAAAGAACAGTGGCTGCCGGCGTTAAGAACAGTGGCTGCCAGAGTTAAGAACAGTTGCCGCCAGAGTTAAGAACAGTGGCTGCCAGTGTTAAGAACAGTTGCTGACAGAGTTAAAAAGAGAGGCCGCCAGAGTTAAGAACAGTGTCCGCCAGAGTTAAGAAAAGTGGCCGCCAGAGTTAAGAACAGTGGCCGCCAGAATTGAGAACAGTAGCAGCCAGAGTTAAGATCAGTGGCTGCCAGAGTTAAGAACAGTTGCCGCCAGCGCTAAGAGCAGTTACCGCCAGAGTTAAAAACAGTGGCTGCCAGAGTTAAGAACAGTGGATGCAAGAGTTAAGAACAGTTGCCAACAGAGTTAAGAACAGTTGCCGCCAGAGTTAAGAAGAGTGGCCACCAGAGTTAAGAACAGTTGCCGCCAGAGTTAAGAACAGTGGCTAGCAGAGTTAGGGACAGTGGCCGCCAGAGGAAAGAACAGTGGCTGCCGGAGTTAAGAACAGTTGCCTCCAGAGTTAGGAACAATGGCTGCCAGAGTTACGAACAGTGGCCGCCAGAGTTAAGAACAGTTGCCGCCAGAGTTAAGAACAGTGGATGCAAGAGTTAAGAATAGTTGCCGCCAGCGCTAAGAACAGTTACCGCCAGAGTTAAGAACAGTGGCTGCCAGAGTTACGAACAGTGGCTGCCAGTGTTAAGAACAGTGGCCGCCAAAGTTAAGAACAGTGGCCGCCAGCGTTAAGAACAGTGGCCGCCATAGTTAAGAAGAGTGGCCGCCAGAGTAAAGAACAGTGGCTGCCAGAGTTAAGAACAGTGGCCGCCAGAGTTATGAACAGTGGCTGCCAGAGTTAAGAACAGTGGCCGCCAGAGTTATGAACAGTGGCCGCCAGAGTTAAGAACAGTGGCTGCCAGAGTTAAGAACAGTGGCTGCCAGAGTTAAAAAGAGTGGCTGCCAGAGTTAAGAACAGTGTCCGTCAGAGTTAAGAACAGTGGCTGCCAGAGTTAAGAACAGTGGCCCCTAGACTTAGGAACAGTGGCCAAGAGTTAAGAACAGTGGCTGCCAGAGTTAAAAACAGTGGCTGGCAGAGTTATGAAGAGTGGCCACCAGAGTTAAGAACAGTGGCTGCCAGAGTTAAGAACTTTGGCTGCCAGAGTTAAAAACAGTGGCTGCCAGAGTTAAGAACAGTGGCCACCAGAGTTAAAACAGTGGCTGCCAGAGTTAAGAACAGTGGCCGCTAGAGTTAGGAACAGTGGCCGCCAGAGTTAAGAACAGTGGCTGCCAGAGTTAAAAACAGTGGCTGCCAAAGTTAAGAACAGTGGCCACCAGAGTTAAGAACATTGGCCACCAGAGTTAAGAACAGTGGCCGCCAGAGTTATGAACAGTTGCCGCCAAAGTTAAAAACAGTTTCCGCCAGAGTTAAGAACAGTTGCCGCCAGAGTTAAGAAGAGTGGCCGCCAGAGTTAAGAACAGTGGCCAACAGAGTTAAGAACAGTGACTGCCAGAGTTTAGAACAGTGGCCGCCAGAGTTAAGAACAGTGGCCGCCAGAGGTAAGAACAGTGGCCGCCAGAGTTAAGAACATTGGCCGCCATAGTTAAGAACAGTGGCTGCCAGAGTTAAGAACAGTGGCTGCAAGTGTTAAGAACAGTTGCCGCCAGCGCTAAAAGCAGTTACCGCCAGAGTTAAAAATAGTGGCTACCAGAGTTAAAAACAGTTGCCAACAGTGTTAATAACAGTTGCCGCCAGAGTTAAGAAGAGTGGCCACCAGAGTTAAGAACAGTTGCCGCCAGAGTTAAGAACAGTGGCTACCAGAGTTAGGGACAGTGGCCGCCAGAGGAAAGAACAGTGGCTGCCGGAGTTAAGAACAGTGGCTGCCAAAGTTAAGAACAGTGGCCACCAGAGTTAAGAACATTGGCCACCAGAGTTAAGAACATTGGCCACCAGAGTTAAGAACAGTGACTGCCAGATTTTAGAACAGTGGCCGCCAGAATTAAGAACAGTGGCCGCCAGAGGTAAGAACAGTGGCCGCCAGAGTTAAGAACATTGGCCGCCATAGTTAAGAACAGTGGCCGCCAGAGTTAAGAACAGTGGCTGCAAGTGTTAAGAACAGTGTCCGCCAGCGCTAAAAGCAGTTACCGCCAGAGTTAAAAATAGTGGCTGCCAGAGTTAAGAACAGTGGATGCCAGAGTTAAGAACAGTTGCCAACAGAGTTAATAACAGTTGCCGCCAGAGTTAAGAAGAGTGGCCACTAGAGTTAAGAACAGTTGCCGCCAGAGTTAAGAACAGTGGCTACCAGAGTTAGGGACAGTGGCCGCCAGAGGAAAGAACAGTGGCTGCCGGAGTTAAGAACAGTTGCCGCCAGAGTTAGGAACAGTGGCTGCCAGAGTTATGAACAGTGGCCGCCAGAGTTAAGAACAGTTGCCGCCAGAGTTAAGAACAGTGGATGCAAGAGTTAAGAATAGTTGCCGCCAGCGCTAAGAACAGTTACCGCCAGAGTTAAGAACAGTGGCTGCCAGAGTTACGAACAGTGGCTGCCAGAGTTAAGAACAGTGGCAGCCATATTTAAGAACAGTGGCCGCCAGCGTTAAGAACAGTGGCCGCCATAGTTAAGAACAGTGGCCGCCAGAGTTAAGAACAGTGGCTGCCAGAGTTAAGAACAGTGGCCGCCAGAGTTATGAACAGTGACTGCCAGATTTAGGAACAGTTTCCGCCAGAGTTAAGAACAGTGGCCGCCAGAGTTAAGAACAGTGGCAGCCAGAGTTAAGAACAGTGGCTGCCAGAGTTAAAAACAGTGGCTGCCAGAGTTAAGAACAGTGGCCACCAGAGTTAAGAACAGTGGCTGCCAGAGTTAAGAACAGTGGCCGCTAGAATTAGGAACAGTGGGCGCCAGAGTTAAGAACAGTGGCTGCCAGAGTTAAAAACAGTGGCTGCCAGAGTTAAGAACAGTGGCTGCCAGAGTTAAGAACAGTGGCCGACAGAGTTAAGAACAGTGGGCACCAGAGTTAAGAACAGTGGCTGCCAGAGTTAAAAACAGTGGCTGCCAGAGTTAAGGACAGTGGCGACCAGAGTTAAGAACAATGGCCACCAGAGTTAAGAACAGTGGCCGCCAGAGTTATGAACAGTGGCTGCCAGAGTTAAGAACCTTGACTGCCAGAGTTAAGAACAGTGGCCGCCAGAGTTAAAAACAGTGGCCGCCAGAGTTAAGAACAGAGGCCGCCAGAGTTAAGAACAGTGACCGCCATAGTTAAGAACAGTGGCTGCTAGAGTTAAGCACAGTGGCTGCAAGTGTTAATAACAGTGGCCGCCAGAGTTAGGAACAGTTGCCGCCAGAGTTAAGAACAGTGGCTGCCAGAGTTAGGAACAGTGGCCGCCAGAGTTAAGAATAGTGGCTGCCAGAGGTAAGATCAGTGGCCGCCAGAATTAAAAAAAGTGGCTGCCAGAGTTAAGAACAGTGGCTGCCAAAGTTAAGAACAATGGCCGCCAGATTTAAGAACAGTGGTTGCCAGAGTTAGGAACAGTGGCTGCCAGAGTTAAGAACAGTTGTCGCCAGAGTAAAGAACAGTGGCTGCCGGAGTTAAGAACAGTGGCCGCCAGAGTTAAGAACAGTTGCCGCCAGAGTTTTGAACAGTGGCCGACAGAGTTAAGAACAGTTGCCACCAGAGTTAAGAACAGTGGCGCCAGATTTAAGAAAAGTGGCTGCCAGACTTAAGAACAGTGGCTACCAGAGTTAAGAACAGTGGCGCCCAGAGTTAATAACAGTGGATGCCAGAGTTAAGAACAGTTGCCACCAGAGTTAAGAACAGTGGCTGCCAGTGTTAAGAACAGTTGCTGACAGAGTTAAAAACAGAGGCCGCCAGAGTTAAGAACAGTGTCCGCCAGAGTTAAGAAAAGTGGCCGCCAGAGTTAAGAACAGTGGCCGCCAGAATTAAGAACAGAAGCAGCCAGAGTTAAGATCAGTGGCTGCCAGAGTTAAGAACAGTTGCCGCCAGCGCTAAGAGCAGTTACCGCCAGAGTTAAAAACAGTGGCTGCCAGAGTTAAGAACAGTGGATGCCAGAGTTAAGAACAGTTGCCAACAGAGTTAAGAACAGTTGCCGCCAGAGTTAAGAAGAGTGGCCACCAGAGTTAAGAACAGTTGCCGCCAGAGTTAAGAACAGTGGCTATTAGAGTTAGGGACAGTGGCCGCCAGAGGAAAGAACAGTGGCTGCCGGAGTTAAGAACAGTTGCCTCCAGAGTTAGGAACAGTGGCTGCCAGAGTTACGAACAGTGGCCGCCAGAGTTAAGAACAGTTGCCGCCAGAGTTAAGAACAGTGGATGCAAGAGTTAAGAATAGTTGCCGCCAGCGCTAAGAACAGTTACCGCCAGAGTTAAGAACAGTGGCTGCCAGAGTTACGAACAGTGGCTGCCAGAGTTAAGAACAGTGGCCGCCAAAGTTAAGAACAGTGGCCTCCAGCGTTAAGAACAGTGGCCGCCATAGGTAAGAACAGTGGCGCCAGATTTAAGAAAAGTGGCTGCCAGAGTTAAGAACAGTGGCTACCAGAGTTAAGAACAGTGGCGCCCAGAGTTAAGAACAGTGGCTGCCAGAGTTAAGAACAGTTGCCACCAGAGTTAAGAACAGTGGCTACCAGTGTTAAGAACAGTTTCTGACAGAGTTAAAAACAGAGGCCGACAGAGTTAAGAACAGGGACCGGCAGATTTAAGAACAGTGTCCGCCAGAGTTAAGAAAAGTGGCCGCCAGAGTTAAGAACAGTGGCCGACAGAGTTAAGAACAGTAGCAGCCAGAGTTAAGATCAGTGGCTGCCAGAGTTAAGAACAGTGTCCGCCAGCGCTAAGAGCAGTTACCGCCAGAGTTAAGAACAGTTGCCAACAGAGTTAAGAACAGTTGCCGCCAGAGTTAAGAAGAGTGGCCACCAGAGTTAAGAACAGTTGCCGCCAGAGTTAAGAACAGTGCCTGCCAGAGTTAAGGACAGTGACCGCCAGAGGAAAGAACAGTGGCTGCCGGAGTTAAGAACAGTTGCCGCCAGAGTTAGGAACAGTGTCCGCCAGCGCTAAGAGCAGTTACCGCCAGAGTTAAGAACAGTTGCCAACAGAGTTAAGAACAGTTGCCGCCAGAGTTAAGAAGAGTGGCCACCAGAGTTAAGAACAGTTGCCGCCAGAGTTAAGAACAGTGCCTGCCAGAGTTAAGTACAGTGACCGCCAGAGGAAAGAACAGTGGCTGCCGGAGTTAAGAACAGTTGCCGCCAGAGTTAGGAACAGTGGCTGCCAGAGTTACGAACAGTGGCCGCCAGAGTTAAGAACAGTTGCCGCCAGAGTTAAGAACAGTGGATGGCACAGTTAAGAATAGTTGCCGCCAGAGTTAAGAACAGTTGCCGCCAGAGTAAAGAACTGTGAATGCCAGAGTTAAAAACAGTTGCCGTCGGAGTTAAGAACAGTTGCCTCCAGAGTTAAGAACAGTGGATGCCACAGTTAAGAACAGTTGCCGCCAGAGTTTAGAACAGTTGCCGCCAGCGTTAAGAACAGTTGCCACCTGAGTTAGGAACAGTGGATGACAGAGTTAAGAACAGTTGCCGCCAGAGTTAAGAACATTGACCTCCAGAGTTAAGAACAGTAACCAACAGAGTTAAGAACAGTGGCCCCCTAAGTTAAGAACAGTGGCTGCCAGAGTTAAGAACAGTGGCCGCCAGAGTTAAGAACAGTGGCCGCCAGAGTTAAGAACAGTGGCCGCCATAGTTAGGAACAGTGGCCGCCAGAGTTAAGAACAATGGCTGCAAGTGTTAAGAACAGTGGCCGCCAGAGGTAGGAACAGTGGCCGCCAGAGTTAAGAACAGTGGCTGCCAGAGTTAGGAATAGTGGCCGCCAGAGGTAAGAACAGTTGCTGCCAGAGTTAAAAACAGTGGCTGCCAGAGTTAGGAACAGTGGCCGCCAGATTTAAGAACAGTGGCTGCCAGATTTAAGAAAAGTGGCTGCCAGAGTTAAGAACAGTGGCTACCAGAGTTAAGAACAGTGGCCTACAGAGTGAAGAACAGTTGCCACCAGAGTTATGAACAGTTGCCGCCAGAGTTAAGAACAGTTGCCGCCAGAGTTAAGAACAGTGGCTGCCAGTGTTAAGAACAGTTGCTGACAGAGTTAAGAACAGTGGCTACCAGAGTTAAGAACAGTGGCCTCCAGAGTAAAGAACAGTGGCTGCCGGCGTTAAGAACAGTGGCTGCCAGAGTTAAGAACAGTTGCCGCCAGAGGTAAGAACAGTGGCTGCCAGTGTTAAGAACAGTTGCTGACAGAGTTAAAAACAGAGGCCGCCAGAGTTAAGAACAGTGTCCGCCAGAGTTAAGAAAAGTGGCCGCCAGAGTTAAGAACAGTGGCCGCCAGAATTAAGAACAGTAGCAGCCAGAGTTAAGATCAGTGGCTGCCAGAGTTAAGAACAGTTGCCGCCAGCGCTAAGAGCAGTTACCGCCAGAGTTAAAAACAGTGGCTGCCAGAGTTAAGAACAGTTGCCGCCAGAGTTAAGAACAGTGGCTATTAGAGTTAGGGACAGTGGCCGCCAGAGGAAAGAACAGTGGCTGCCGGAGTTAAGAACAGTTGCCTCCAGAGTTAGGAACAGTGGCTGCCAGAGTTACGAACAGTGGCCGCCAGAGTTAAGAACAGTTGCCGCCAGAGTTAAGAACAGTGGATGCAAGAGTTAAGAATAGTTGCCGCCAGCGCTAAGAACAGTTACCGCCAGAGTTAAGAACAGTGGCTGCCAGAGTTACGAACAGTGGCTGCCAGAGTTAAGAACAGTGGGCCGCCAAAGTTAAGAACAGTGGCCGCCAGCGTTAAGAACAGTGGCCGCCATAGTTAAGAACAGTGGCCGCCAGAGTTAAGAACAGTGGCTGCCAGAGTTAAGAACAGTGGCCGCCAGAGTTATGAACAGTGGCCGCCAGAGTTAAGAACAGTGGCTGCCAGAGTTAAGAACAGTGGCTGCAAGTGTTAAGAACAGTGGCCGCCAGAGTTAGGAACAGTGGCCGCCAGAGTTAAGAACAGTGGCTGCCAGAGTTAGGAATAGTGGCCGCCAGAGTTAAGAACAGTTGCTGGCAGAGTTAAAAACAGTGGCTGCCAGAGTTAGGAACAGTGGCCGCCAGATTTAAGAACAGTGGCTGCCAGAGTTAGGAACAGTGGCCGCCAGAGTTAAGAACAGTTGCCGCCAGAGTTATGAACAGTTGCCGCCAGAGTTAAGAACAGTTGCCACCAGAGTTAAGAACAGTGGCGCCAGATTTAAGAAAAGTGGCTGCCAGAGTTAAGAACAATGGCTACCAGAGTTAAGAACAGTGGCCTCCAGAGTAAAGAACAGTGGCTGCCGGCGTTAAGAACAGAGGCTGCCAGAGTTAAGAACAGTTGCCGCCAGAGTTAAGAACAGTGGCTGCCAGTGTTAAGAACAGTTGCTAACAGATTTAAAAACAGAGGCCGCCAGAGTTAAGAACAGAGTCCGCCAGAGTTAAGAAAAGTGGCCGCCAGAGTTAAGAACAGTGGCCGCCAGAGTTAAGAACAGTGGCTGCCAGAGTTAAGAACAGTGGCCGCCAGAGTTAGGAACAGTGGCCGCCAGATTTAAGAACAGTGGCTGCCAGAGTTAGGAACAGTGGCCGCCAGAGTTAAGAACAGTTGCCGCCAGAGTTATGAACAGTTGCCGCCAGAGTTAAAAACAGTTGCCACCAGAGTTAAGAACAGTGGCGCCAGATTTAAGAAAAGTGGCTGCCAGAGTTAAGAACAGTGGCTACCAGAATTAAGAACAGTTGCCGCCAGAGTTAAGAACAGTGGCTGCCAGTGTTAAGAACAGTTGCTGACAGAGTTAAAAACAGAGGCCGCCAGAGTTAAGAACAGTGTCCGCCAGAGTTAAGAACAGTGGCTGCAAGTGTATATAACAGTGGCCGCCAGAGTTAGGAACAGTGGCTGCCAGAATTAAAAAAAAGTGGCTGCCAGAGTTAAGAACAGTGGCTGCCAAAGTTAAGAACAGTGGCCGCCAGATTTAAGAACAGTGGTTGCCAGACTTAGGAACAGTGGCCGCCAGAGTTAAGAACAGTGGCTGCCAGAGTTAAAAACAGTGGCTGCCAGAGTTAAGAACAGTGGCCACCAGAGTTAAGAACAGTGGCTGCCAGAGTTAAGAACAGTGGCCGCCAGAGTTAAGAACAGTTGCCGCCAGAGTTAAGAACAGTGGCTGCCAGAGTTAGGAACAGTTGCCGCCAGAGTTAAGAATAGTGGCTGCCAGAGGTAAGAACAGTGGCCACCTGAATTAAAAAAAGTGACTGCCAGAGTTAAGAACAGTGGCTGCCAAAGTTAAGAACAGTGGCCGCCAGATTTAAGAACAGTGGTTGCCAGAGTTAGGAACAGTGGCCGCCAGAGTTAAGAACAGTGGGTGCCAGAGTTAAGAACAGTTGTCGCCAGAGTAAAGAACAGTGGCTGCCGGAGTTAAGAACAGTGGCCGCCAGAGTTAAGAACAGTTGCCGCCAGAGTTATGAACAGTGGCCGACAGAGTTAAGAACAGTTGCCACCAGAGTTAAGAACAGTGGCGCCAGATTTAAGAAAAGTGGCTGCCAGAGTTAAGAACAGTGGCTACCAGAGTTAAGAACAGGGGCTGCCAGAGTTAAGAACAGTGGCTGCCAGAGTTAAGAACAGTTGCCGCCAGAGTTAAGAACAGTGGCTACCAGTGTTAAGAACAGTTGCTGACAGAGTTAAAAACAGAGGCCGCCAGAGTTATTAACAGGGACCGCCAGATTTAAGAACAGTGTCCGCCAGAGTTAAGAAAAGTGGCCGCCAGAGTTAAGAACAATGGCCGCCAGAGTTAAGAACAGTAGCAGCAAGAGTTAAAATCAGTGCCTGCCAGAGTTAAGAACAGTGCCCGCCAGCGCTAAGAGCAGTTACCGCCAGAGTTAAGAACAGTTGCCAACAGAGTTAAGAACAGTTGCCGCCAGAGTTAAGAAGAGTGGCCACCAGAGTTAAGAACAGTTGCCGCCAGAGTTAAGAACAGTGCCTGCCAGAGTTAAGGACAGTGACCGCCAGAGGAAAGAACAGTGGCTGCCGGAGTTAAGAACAGTTGCCGCCAGAGTTAGGAACAGTGGCTGCAGGAGTTACGAACAGTGGCCGCCAGAGTTAAGAACAGTTGCCACCAGAGTTAAGAACAGTTGCCGCCAGAGTAAAGAAGAGTGCCTGCCAGAGTTAAGTACAGTGACCGCCAGAGGAAAGAACAGTGGCTGCCGGAGTTAAGAACAGTTGCCGCCAGAGTTAGGAACAGTGGCTGCCAGAGTTACGAACAGTGGCCGCCAGAGTTAAGAACAGTTGCCGCCAGAGTTAAGAACAGTGGATGGCACAGTTAAGAATAGTTGCCGCCAGAGTTAAGAACAGTTGCCGCCAGAGTTAAGAACAGTTGCCGCCAGAGTTAAGAACAGTGGATGGCACAGTTAAGAATAGTTGCCGCCAGAGTAAAGAACTGTGAATGCCAGAGTTAAAAACAGTTGCCGTCGGAGTTAAGAACAGTGACCGCCAGAGTTAAGAACAGTGGATGCCAGAGTTAAGAACAGTTGCCGCCAGAGTTTAGAACAGTTGCCGCCAGCGTTAAGAACAGTTGCCGCCAGAGTTAGGAACAGTGGATGCCAGAGTTAAGAACAGTTGCCGCCAGAGTTAAGAACAGTGACCTCCAGAGTTAAGAACAGTAACCAACAGAGTTAAGAACAATGGCCCCCAGAGTTAAGAACAGTGGCTGCCAGAGTTAAGAACAGTGCCCGCCAGAGTTAAGAACAGTGGCCAACAGAATTAAAAACTTTCACTGCCAGAGTTAAGAACAGTGGCCGCCAGAGTTAAGAACAGTGGCCGTCAAAGTTAAGAACAGTGGCCGCCAGCGATATGAACAGTGGCCGCCATAGTTAAGAACAGTGGCCGCCATAGTTAAGAACAGTGGCTGCCAGAGTTAAGAACAGTGGCCACCAGAGTTAAGAACAGTGGCTGCCAGAGTTAAGAACAGTGGCCGCTAGAGTTAGGAACAGTGGCCGCCAGAGTTAAGAACAGTGGCTGCCAGAGTTAAAAACAGTGGTTGCCAGAGTTAAGAACAG
Organism: Procambarus clarkii; assembly: GCF_040958095.1. Taxonomy (NCBI): domain Eukaryota; kingdom Metazoa; phylum Arthropoda; class Malacostraca; order Decapoda; family Cambaridae; genus Procambarus; species Procambarus clarkii. The sequence goes on from NC_091154.1 coordinate 60,072,077, forward strand.
TGGCCACCAGAGTTAAGAACATTGGCCACCAGAGTTAAGAACAGTGGCCGCCAGAGTTATGAACAGTGGCTGCCAGAGTTAAGAACAGTTTCCGCCAGAGTTAAGAACAGTGGCCACCAGAGTTAAGAACATTGGCCACCAGAGTTAAGAACAGTGGCCGCCAGAGTTATGAACAGTGGCTGCCAGAGTTAAGAACAGTTTCCGCCAGAGTTAAGAACAGTGGCCGCCAGAGTTAAGAACAGTGGCTGCCAGAGTTAAGAACAGTGGATGCCAGAGTTAAGAACAGTTGCCAACAGAGTTAAGAACAGTTGCCGCCAGAGTTAAGAAGAGTGGCCACCAGAGTTAAGAACAGTTGCCGCCAGAGTTAAGAACAGTGGCTACCAGAGTTAGGGACACTGGCCACCAGAGGAAAGAACAGTGGCTGCAGGAGTTAAGAACAGTTGCCTCCAGAGTTACGAACAGTGGCTGCCAGAGTTACGAACAGTGGCCGCCAGAGTTAAGAACAGTTGCCGCCAGAGTTAAGAACAGTGGATGCAAGAGTTAAGAATAGTTGCCGCCAGCGCTAAGAACAGTTACCGCCAGAGTTAAGAACAGTGGCTGCCAGAGTTACGAACAGTGGCTGCCAGAGTTAAGAACAGTGGCCGCCAAAGTTAAGAACAGTGGCCGCCAGCGTTAAGAACAGTGGCCGCCATAGTTAAGAACAGTGGCCGCCAGAGTTAAGAACAGTGGCTGCCAGAGTTAAGAACAGAGGCCGCCAGAGTTATGAACAGTGGCCGCCAGAGTTAAGAACAGTGGCTGCCAGAGTTAAGAACAGTGGCTGCCAGAGTTAAAAACAGTGGCTGCCAGAGTTAAGAACAGTGTCCATCAGAGTTAAGAACAGTGGCTGCCAGAGTTAAGAACAGCGGCCCCTAGACTTAGGAACAGTGGCCGCCAGAGTTATGAAAAGTGGCCGCCAGAGTTAAGAACAGTGGCTGCCAGAGTTAAGAACAGTGGCCGCTAGAGTTAGGAACAGTGGCCGCCAGAGTTAAGAACAGTGGCTGCCAGAGTTAAAAACAGTGGTTGCCAGAGTTAAGAACAGTGGCCACCAGAGTTAAGAACATTGGCCACCAGAGTTAAGAACAGTGGCCGCCAGAGTTATGAACAGTGGCTGCCAGAGTTAAGAACAGTTTCCGCCAGAGTTAAGAACAGTGGCCACCAGAGTTAAGAACATTGGCCACCAGAGTTAAGAACAGTGGCCGCCAGAGTTATGAACAGTGGCTGCCAGAGTTAAGAACAGTTTCCGCCAGAGTTAAGAACAGTGGCCGCCAGAGTTAAGAACAGTGGCTGCCAGAGTTAAGAACAGTGGATGCCAGAGTTAAGAACAGTTGTCAACAGAGTTAAGAACAGTTGCCGCCAGAGTTAAGAAGAGTGGCCACCAGAGTTAAGAACAGTTGCCGCCAGAGTTAAGAACAGTGGCTACCAGAGTTAGGGACACTGGCCACCAGAGGAAAGAACAGTGGCTGCAGGAGTTAAGAACAGTTGCCTCCAGAGTTACGAACAGTGGCTGCCAGAGTTACGAACAGTGGCCGCCAGAGTTAAGAACAGTTGCCGCCAGAGTTAAGAACAGTGGATGCAAGAGTTAAGAATAGTTGCCGCCAGCGCTAAGAACAGTTACCGCCAGAGTTAAGAACAGTGGCTGCCAGAGTTACGAACAGTGGCTGCCAGAGTTAAGAACAGTGGCCGCCAAAGTTAAGAACAGTGGCCGCCAGCGTTAAGAACAGTGGCCGCCATAGTTAAGAACAGTGGCCGCCAGAGTTAAGAACAGTGGCTGCCAGAGTTAAGAACAGAGGCCGCCAGAGTTATGAACAGTGGCCGCCAGAGTTAAGAACAGTGGCTGCCAGAGTTAAGAACAGTGGCTGCCAGAGTTAAAAACAGTGGCTGCCAGAGTTAAGAACAGTGTCCATCAGAGTTAAGAACAGTGGCTGCCAGAGTTAAGAACAGCGGCCCCTAGACTTAGGAACAGTGGCCGCCAGAGTTATGAACAGTGGCCGCCAGAGTTAAGAACAGTGGCTGCCAGAGTTAAGAACAGTGGCTGCCAGAGTTAAGAACAGTGACTGCCAGAGTTAAGAACAGTGGCTGCCAGAGTTAAGAACAGTGGCCGCCAGAGTTATGAACAGTGGCCGCCAGAGTTAAGAACAGTTGCCGCCAGAGTTAAGAACAGTGCCTGCCAGAGTTAAGGACAGTGACCGTCAGAGGAAAGAACAGTGGCTGCCAGAGTTAAGAACAGTTGCCGCCAGAGTTAGGAACAGTGGCCGCCATAGTTAAGAACAGTGGCCGCCATAGTTAAGAACAGTGGCTGCCAGAGTTAAGAACAGTGGCCACCAGAGTTAAGAACAGTGGCTGCCAGAGTTAAGAACAGTGGCCGCTAGAGTTAGGAACAGTGGCCGCCAGAGTTAAGAACAGTGGCTGCCAGAGTTAAAAACAGTGGTTGCCAGAGTTAAGAACAGTGGCCACCAGAGTTAAGAACATTGGCCACCAGAGTTAAGAACAGTGGCCGCCAGAGTTATGAACAGTGGCTGCCAGAGTTAAGAACAGTTTCCGCCAGAGTTAAGAACAGTGGCCACCAGAGTTAAGAACATTGGCCACCAGAGTTAAGAACAGTGGCCGCCAGAGTTATGAACAGTGGCTGCCAGAGTTAAGAACAGTTTCCGCCAGAGTTAAGAACAGTGGCCGCCAGAGTTAAGAACAGTGGCTGCCAGAGTTAAGAACAGTGGATGCCAGAGTTAAGAACAGTTGCCAACAGAGTTAAGAACAGTTGCCGCCAGAGTTAAGAAGAGTGGCCACCAGAGTTAAGAACAGTTGCCGCCAGAGTTAAGAACAGTGGCTACCAGAGTTAGGGACACTGGCCACCAGAGGAAAGAACAGTGGCTGCAGGAGTTAAGAACAGTTGCCTCCAGAGTTACGAACAGTGGCTGCCAGAGTTACGAACAGTGGCCGCCAGAGTTAAGAACAGTTGCCGCCAGAGTTAAGAACAGTGGATGCAAGAGTTAAGAATAGTTGCCGCCAGCGCTAAGAACAGTTACCGCCAGAGTTAAGAACAGTGGCTGCCAGAGTTACGAACAGTGGCTGCCAGAGTTAAGAACAGTGGCCGCCAAAGTTAAGAACAGTGGCCGCCAGCGTTAAGAACAGTGGCCGCCATAGTTAAGAACAGTGGCCGCCAGAGTTAAGAACAGTGGCTGCCAGAGTTAAGAACAGAGGCCGCCAGAGTTATGAACAGTGGCCGCCAGAGTTAAGAACAGTGGCTGCCAGAGTTAAGAACAGTGGCTGCCAGAGTTAAAAACAGTGGCTGCCAGAGTTAAGAACAGTGTCCATCAGAGTTAAGAACAGTGGCTGCCAGAGTTAAGAACAGCGGCCCCTAGACTTAGGAACAGTGGCCGCCAGAGTTATGAAAAGTGGCCGCCAGAGTTAAGAACAGTGGCTGCCAGAGTTAAGAACAGTGGCCGCTAGAGTTAGGAACAGTGGCCGCCAGAGTTAAGAACAGTGGCTGCCAGAGTTAAAAACAGTGGTTGCCAGAGTTAAGAACAGTGGCCACCAGAGTTAAGAACATTGGCCACCAGAGTTAAGAACAGTGGCCGCCAGAGTTATGAACAGTGGCTGCCAGAGTTAAGAACAGTTTCCGCCAGAGTTAAGAACAGTGGCCACCAGAGTTAAGAACATTGGCCACCAGAGTTAAGAACAGTGGCCGCCAGAGTTATGAACAGTGGCTGCCAGAGTTAAGAACAGTTTCCGCCAGAGTTAAGAACAGTGGCCGCCAGAGTTAAGAACAGTGGCTGCCAGAGTTAAGAACAGTGGATGCCAGAGTTAAGAACAGTTGTCAACAGAGTTAAGAACAGTTGCCGCCAGAGTTAAGAAGAGTGGCCACCAGAGTTAAGAACAGTTGCCGCCAGAGTTAAGAACAGTGGCTACCAGAGTTAGGGACACTGGCCACCAGAGGAAAGAACAGTGGCTGCAGGAGTTAAGAACAGTTGCCTCCAGAGTTACGAACAGTGGCTGCCAGAGTTACGAACAGTGGCCGCCAGAGTTAAGAACAGTTGCCGCCAGAGTTAAGAACAGTGGATGCAAGAGTTAAGAATAGTTGCCGCCAGCGCTAAGAACAGTTACCGCCAGAGTTAAGAACAGTGGCTGCCAGAGTTACGAACAGTGGCTGCCAGAGTTAAGAACAGTGGCCGCCAAAGTTAAGAACAGTGGCCGCCAGCGTTAAGAACAGTGGCCGCCATAGTTAAGAACAGTGGCCGCCAGAGTTAAGAACAGTGGCTGCCAGAGTTAAGAACAGAGGCCGCCAGAGTTATGAACAGTGGCCGCCAGAGTTAAGAACAGTGGCTGCCAGAGTTAAGAACAGTGGCTGCCAGAGTTAAAAACAGTGGCTGCCAGAGTTAAGAACAGTGTCCATCAGAGTTAAGAACAGTGGCTGCCAGAGTTAAGAACAGCGGCCCCTAGACTTAGGAACAGTGGCCGCCAGAGTTATGAACAGTGGCCGCCAGAGTTAAGAACAGTGGCTGCCAGAGTTAAGAACAGTGGCTGCCAGAGTTAAGAACAGTGACTGCCAGAGTTAAGAACAGTGGCTGCCAGAGTTAAGAACAGTGGCCGCCAGAGTTATGAACAGTGGCCGCCAGAGTTAAGAACAGTTGCCGCCAGAGTTAAGAACAGTGCCTGCCAGAGTTAAGGACAGTGACCGTCAGAGGAAAGAACAGTGGCTGCCAGAGTTAAGAACAGTTGCCGCCAGAGTTAGGAACAGTGGCTGCCAGAGTTACGAACAGTGGCTGCCAGAGTTAAGAACAGTTGCCACCAGAGTTAAGAACAGTTGCCGCCATAGTTAAGAACAGTGCCTGCCAGAGTTAAGTACAGTGACCGCCAGAGGAAAGAACAGTGGCTGCCGGAGTTAAGAACAGTTGCCGCCAGAGTTAGGAACAGTGGCTGCCAGAGTTACGAACAGTGCCTGCCAGAGTTAAGAACAGTGGCCGCCAGAGTTAAGAACAGTGGCCGCCAGAGTTAAGAACAGTGGCCGCCAGTGTTAAGAACAGTGGCCGCCATAGTTAAGAACAGTGGCCGCCAGAGTTAAGAACAGTGGATGCCAGAGTTAAGAACAGTGGCCATCAGAGTTCAGAACAGTGGCTGCCAGAGGTAAGAACAGTGGCCGCCAGAATTAAAAAACGTGGCTGCCAGAGTTAAGAACAGTGGCTGCCAGAGTTAAGAACAGTGGCCGCCAGATTTAAGAACAGTCGCTGCCAGAGTTAGGAACAGTGGCCACCAGAGTTAAGAACAGTGGCTGCCAGAGTTAAGAACAGTGGCCGCCAGAGTTATGAACAGTGGCCGCCAGAGTTAAGAACAGTGGCTGCCAGAGTTAAGAACAGTGGCCGCCAGAGTTAGGAACAGTGGCCGCCAGATTTAAGAACAGTGGCTGCCAGAGTTAGGAATAGTGGCCGCCAGAGTTGAGAACAGTTGCCGCCAGAGTTATGAATAGTTGCCGCCCGAGTTAAGAACAGTTGCCACCAGAGTTAAGAACAGTGGCCTCCAGAGTAAAGAACAGTGGCTGCCGGCGTTAAGAACAGTGGCTGCCAGAGTTAAGAACAGTTGCCGCCAGAGTTAAGAACAGTGGCTGCCAGTGTTAAGAACAGTTGCTGACAGAGTTAAAAACAGAGGCCGCCAGAGTTAAGAACAGTGTCCGCCAGAGATAAGAACAGTGGCTGCAAGTGTTAATAACAGTGGCCGCCAGAGTTAGGAACAGTTGCCGCCAGAGTTAAGAACAGTCGTTGCCAGAGTTAGGAACAGTGGTTGCCAGAATTAAAAAAAGTGGCTGCCAGAGTTAAGAACAGTGGCTGCCAAAGTTAAGAACAGTGGCCGCCAGATTTAAGAACAGTGGTTGCCAGAGTTAGGAACAGTGGCCGCCAGAGTTAAGAACAGTGGCTACCAGAGTTAAGAACAGTGGCTGCCAGAGTTAAGAACAGTGGCTACCAGAGTTAAGAACAGTGGCTGCCAGAGTTAAGAACAGTGGCTGCCAGAGTTAAGAACAGTTGCCGCCAGAGTTAAGAACAGTGGCTACCAGTGTTAAGAACAGTTGCTGACAGAGTTAAAAACAGAGGCCGCCAGAGTTAAGAACAGTGGCGCCAGATTTAAGAAAAGTGGCTGCCAGAGTTAAGAACAGTGGCTACCAGAGTTAAGAACAGTTGCCGCCAGAGTTAAGAACAGTGGCTGCCAGTGTTAAGAACAGTTGCTGACAGAGTTAAAAACAGAGGCCGCCAGAGTTAAGAACAGTGTCGCCAGAGTTAAGAACAGTGGCTGCAAGTGTTAATAACAGTGGCCGCCAGAGTTAGGAACAGTGGCTGCCAGAATTAAAAAAAGTGGCTGCCAGAGTTAAGAACAGTGGCTGCCAAAGTTAAGAACAGTGGCCGCCAGATTTAAGAACAGTGGTTGCCAGACTTAGGAACAGTGGCCGCCAGAGTTAAGAACAGTGGCTGCCAGAGTTAAAAACAGTGGCTGCCAGAGATAAGAACAGTGGCCACCAGAGTTAAGAACAGTGGCTGCCAGAGTTAAGAACAGTGGCCGCCAGAGTTAAGAACAGTTGCCGCCAGAGTTAAGAACAGTGGCTGCCAGAGTTAGGAACAGTTGCCGCCAGAGTTAAGAATAGTGGCTGCCAGAGGTAAGAACAGTGGCCGCCTGAATTAAAAAAAGTGGCTGCCAGAGTTAAGAACAGTGGCTGCCAAAGTTAAGAACAGTGGCCGCCAGATTTAAGAACAGTGGTTGCCAGAGTTAGGAACAGTGGCCGCCAGAGTTAAGAACAGTGGGTGCCAGAGTTAAGAACAGTTGTCGCCAGAGTAAAGAACAGTGGCTGCCGGAGTTAAGAACAGTGGCCGCCAGAGTTAAGAACAGTTGCCGCCAGAGTTATGAACAGTGGCCGACAGAGTTAAGAACAGTTGCCACCAGAGTTAAGAACAGTGGCGCCAGATTTAAGAAAAGTGGCTGCCAGAGTTAAGAACAGTGGCTACCAGAGTTAAGAACAGTGGCTGCCAGAGTTAAGAACAGTGGCTGCCAGAGTTAAGAACAGTTGCCGCCAGAGTTAAGAACAGTGGCTACCAGTGTTAAGAACAGTTGCTGACAGAGTTAAAAACAGAGGCCGCCAGAGTTAAGAACAGAGACCGCCAGATTTAAGAACAGTGTCCGCCAGAGTTAAGAAAAGTGGCCGCCAGAGTTAAGAACAATGGCCGCCAGAGTTAAGAACAGTAGCAGCAAGAGTTAAAATCAGTGCCTGCCAGAGTTAAGAACAGTGCCCGCCAGCGCTAAGAGCAGTTACCGCCAGAGTTAAGAACAGTTGCCAACAGAGTTAAGAACAGTTGCCGCCAGAGTTAAGAAGAGTGGCCACCGGAGTTAAGAACAGTTGCCGCCAGAGTTAAGAACAGTGCCTGCCAGAGTTAAGGACAGTAACCGCCAGAGGAAAGAACAGTGGCTGCCGGAGTTAAGAACAGTTGCCGCCAGAGTTAGGAACAGTGGCTGCAGGAGTTACGAACAGTGGCTGCCAGAGTTAAGAACAGTTGCCACCAGAGTTAAGAACAGTTGCCGCCAGAGTTAAGAACAGTGCCTGCCAGAGTTAAGTACAGTGACCGCCAGAGGAAAGAACAGTGGCTGCCGGAGTTAAGAACAGTTGCCGCCAGAGTTAGGAACAGTGGCTGCCAGAGTTACGAACAGTGGCCGCCAGAGTTAAGAACAGTTGCCGCCAGAGTTAAGAACAGTGGATGGCACAGTTAAGAATAGTTGCCGCCAGAGTTAAGAACAGTTGCCGCCAGAGTTAAGAACAGTTGCCGCCAGAGTTAAGAACAGTGGATGGCACAGTTAAGAATAGTTGCCGCCAGAGTAAAGAACTGTGAATGCCAGAGTTAAAAACAGTTGCCGTCGGAGTTAAGAACAGTTGCCGCCAGAGTTAAGAACAGTGGATGCCAGAGTTAAGAACAGTTGCCGCCAGAGTTTAGAACAGTTGCCGCGCGCTTTAAGAACAGTTGCCGCCAGAGTTAGGAACAGTGGATGCCAGAGTTAAGAACAGTTGCCGCCAGAGTTAAGAACAGTGACCTCCAGAGTTAAGAACAGTAACCAACAGAGTTAAGAACAATGGCCCCCAGAGTTAAGAACAGTGGCTGCCAGAGTTAAGAACAGTGGCCGCCAGAGTTAAGAACAGTGGCCAACAGAATTAAAAACTTTCACTGCCAGAGTTAAGAACAGTGGCCGCCAGAGTTAAGAACAGTGGCCGTCAAAGTTAAGAACAGTGGCCGCCAGCGATAAGAACAGTGGCCGCCATAGTTAAGAACAGTGGCCGCCATAGTTAAGAACAGTGGCTGCCAGAGTTAAGAACAGTGGCCACCAGAGTTAAGAACAGTGGCTGCCAGAGTTAAGAACAGTGGCCGCTAGAGTTAGGAACAGTGGCCGCCAGAGTTAAGAACAGTGGCTGCCAGAGTTAAAAACAGTGGTTGCCAGAGTTAAGAACAGTGGCCACCAGAGTTAAGAACATTGGCCACCAGAGTTAAGAACAGTGGCCGCCAGAGTTATGAACAGTGGCTGCCAGAGTTAAGAACAGTTTCCGCCAGAGTTAAGAACAGTGGCCACCAGAGTTAAGAACATTGGCCACCAGAGTTAAGAACAGTGGCCGCCAGAGTTATGAACAGTGGCTGCCAGAGTTAAGAACAGTTTCCGCCAGAGTTAGGAACAGTGGCTGCCAGAATTAAAAAAAGTGGCTGCCAGAGTTAAGAACAGTGGCTGCCAAAGTTAAGAACAGTGGCCGCCAGATTTAAGAACAGTGGTTGCCAGACTTAGGAACAGTGGCCGCCAGAGTTAAGAACAGTGGCTGCCAGAGTTAAAAACAGTGGCTGCCAGAGATAAGAACAGTGGCCACCAGAGTTAAGAACAGTGGCTGCCAGAGTTAAGAACAGTGGCCGCCAGAGTTAAGAACAGTTGCCGCCAGAGTTAAGAACAGTGGCTGCCAGAGTTAGGAACAGTTGCCGCCAGAGTTAAGAATAGTGGCTGCCAGAGGTAAGAACAGTGGCCGCCTGAATTAAAAAAAGTGGCTGCCAGAGTTAAGAACAGTGGCTGCCAAAGTTAAGAACAGTGGCCGCCAGATTTAAGAACAGTGGTTGCCAGAGTTAGGAACAGTGGCCGCCAGAGTTAAGAACAGTGGGTGCCAGAGTTAAGAACAGTTGTCGCCAGAGTAAAGAACAGTGGCTGCCGGAGTTAAGAACAGTGGCCGCCAGAGATAAGAACAGTTGCCGCCAGAGTTATGAACAGTGGCCGACAGAGTTAAGAACAGTTGCCACCAGAGTTAAGAACAGTGGCGCCAGATTTAAGAAAAGTGGCTGCCAGAGTTAAGAACAGTGGCTACCAGAGTTAAGAACAGTGGCTGCCAGAGTTAAGAACAGTGGCTGCCAGAGTTAAGAACAGTTGCCGCCAGAGTTAAGAACAGTGGCTACCAGTGTTAAGAACAGTTGCTGACAGAGTTAAAAACAGAGGCCGCCAGAGTTAAGAACAGAGACCGCCAGATTTAAGAACAGTGTCCGCCAGAGTTAAGAAAAGTGGCCGCCAGAGTTAAGAACAATGGCCGCCAGAGTTAAGAACAGTAGCAGCAAGAGTTAAAATCAGTGCCTGCCAGAGTTAAGAACAGTGCCCGCCAGCGCTAAGAGCAGTTACCGCCAGAGTTAAGAACAGTTGCCAACAGAGTTAAGAACAGTTGCCGCCAGAGTTAAGAAGAGTGGCCACCGGAGTTAAGAACAGTTGCCGCCAGAGTTAAGAACAGTGCCTGCCAGAGTTAAGGACAGTGACCGCCAGAGGAAAGAACAGTGGCTGCCGGAGTTAAGAACAGTTGCCGCCAGAGTTAGGAACAGTGGCTGCAGGAGTTACGAACAGTGGCTGCCAGAGTTAAGAACAGTTGCCACCAGAGTTAAGAACAGTTGCCGCCAGAGTTAAGAACAGTGCCTGCCAGAGTTAAGTACAGTGACCGCCAGAGGAAAGAACAGTGGCTGCCGGAGTTAAGAACAGTTGCCGCCAGAGTTAGGAACAGTGGCTGCCAGAGTTACGAACAGTGGCCGCCAGAGTTAAGAACAGTTGCCGCCAGAGTTAAGAACAGTGGATGGCACAGTTAAGAATAGTTGCCGCCAGAGTTAAGAACAGTTGCCGCCAGAGTTAAGAACAGTTGCCGCCAGAGTTAAGAACAGTGGATGGCACAGTTAAGAATAGTTGCCGCCAGAGTAAAGAACTGTGAATGCCAGAGTTAAAAACAGTTGCCGTCGGAGTTAAGAACAGTGGCCGCCAGAGTTAAGAACAGTGGATGCCAGAGTTAAGAACAGTTGCCGCCAGAGTTTAGAACAGTTGCCGCCAGCGTTAAGAACAGTTGCCGCCAGAGTTAGGAACAGTGGATGCCAGAGTTAAGAACAGTTGCCGCCAGAGTTAAGAACAGTGACCTCCAGAGTTAAGAACAGTAACCAACAGAGTTAAGAACAATGGCCCCCAGAGTTAAGAACAGTGGCTGCCAGAGTTAAGAACAGTGGCCGCCAGAGTTAAGAACAGTGGCCAACAGAATTAAAAACTTTCACTGCCAGAGTTAAGAACAGTGGCCGCCAGAGTTAAGAACAGTGGCCGTCAAAGTTAAGAACAGTGGCCGCCAGCGATAAGAACAGTGGCCGCCATAGTTAAGAACAGTGGCCGCCATAGTTAAGAACAGTGGCTGCCAGAGTTAAGAACAGTGGCCACCAGAGTTAAGAACAGTGGCTGCCAGAGTTAAGAACAGTGGCCGCTAGAGTTAGGAACAGTGGCCGCCAGAGTTAAGAACAGTGGCTGCCAGAGTTAAAAACAGTGGTTGCCAGAGTTAAGAACAGTGGCCACCAGAGTTAAGAACATTGGCCACCAGAGTTAAGAACAGTGGCCGCCAGAGTTATGAACAGTGGCTGCCAGAGTTAAGAACAGTTTCCGCCAGAGTTAAGAACAGTGGCCACCAGAGTTAAGAACATTGGCCACCAGAGTTAAGAACAGTGGCCGCCAGAGTTATGAACAGTGGCTGCCAGAGTTAAGAACAGTTTCCGCCAGAGTTAAGAACAGTGGCCGCCAGAGTTAAGAACCGTAGCTGCCAGAGTTAAGAACAGTGGCCGTCAGAGTTAAGAACAGTGGCCGCCAGAGTTAAGAACAGTGTCCGCCAGAGTTAAGAAAAGTGGCCGCCAGAGTTAAGAACAGTGGCCGCCAGAATTAAGAACAGTAGCATCCAGAGTTAAGATCAGTGGCTGCCAGAGTTAAGAACAGTTGCCGCCAGCGCTAAGAGCAGTTACCGCCAGAGTTAAAAACAGTGGCTGCCAGAGTTAAGAACAGTGGATACCAGAGTTAAGAACAGTTGCCAACAGAGTTAAGAACAGTTGCCGCCAGAGTTAAGAAGAGTGGCCACCAGAGTTAAGAACAGTTGCCGCCAGAGTTAAGAACAGTGGCTACCAGAGTTAGGGACATTGGCCACCAGAGGAAAGAACAGTGGCTGCAGGAGTTAAGAACAGTTGCCTCCAGAGTTACGAACAGTGGCTGCCAGAGTTACGAACAGTGGCCGCCAGAGTTAAGAACAGTTGCCGCCAGAGTTAAGAACAGTGGATGCAAGAGTTAAGAATAGTTGCCGCCAGCGCTAAGAACAGTTACCGCCAGAGTTAAGAACAGTGGCTGCCAGAGTTAAGAACAGTGGCTGCCAGAGTTAAGAACAGTGGCCGCCAAAGTTAAGAACAGTGGCCGCCAGCGTTAAGAACAGTGGCCGCCATAGTTAAGAACAGTGGCCGCCAGAGTTAAGAACAGTGGCTGCCAGAGTTAAGAACAGTGGCCGCCAGAGTTATGAACAGTGGCCGCCAGAGTTAAGAACAGTGGCTGCCAGAGTTAAGAACAGTGTCCATCAGAGTTAAGAACAGTGGCTTCCAGAGTTAAGAACAGTGGCCCCTAGACTTAGGAACAGTGGCCGCCAGAGTTATGAACAGTGGCCGCCAGAGTTAAGAACAGTGGCTGCCAGAGTTAAGAACAGTGGCTGCCAGAGTTAAGAACAGTGACTGCCAGAGTTAAGAACAGTTCATGCCAGAGTTAAGAACAGTGGCCGCCAGAGTTATGAACAGTGGCCGCCAGAGTTAAGAACAGTTGCCGCCAGAGTTAAGAACAGTGCCTGCCAGAGTTAAGGACAGTGACCGTCAGAGGAAAGAAAAGTGGCTGCCAGAGTTAAGAACAGTTGCCGCCATAGTTAGGAACAGTGGCTGCCAGAGTTACGAACAGTGGCTGCCAGAGTTAAGAACAGTTGCCACCAGAGTTAAGAACAGTTGCCGCCAGAGTTAAGAACAGTGCCTGCCAGAGTTAAGTACAGTGACCGCCAGAGGAAAGAACAGTGGCTGCCGGAGTTAAGAACAGTTGCCGCCAGAGTTAGGAACAGTGGCTGCCAGAGTTACGAACAGTGGCTGCCAGAGTTAAGGACAGTGGCGACCAGAGTATAGAACAATGGCCACCAGAGTTAAGAACAGTGGCCGCCAGAGTTTAGAACAGTGGCCGCCAGAGTTAAGAACAGTGGCCGCCAGAGTTAAGAACAGTGGCCGCCAGAGTTAAGAACAGTGGCCGCCAGAGTTAAGAACAGTGGCCGCCAGAGTTAAGAACAGTGGCCGCCATAGTTAAGAACAGTGGCCGCCAGAGTTAAGAACAGTGGATGCCAGAGTTAAGAACAGTGGCCATCAGAGTTCAGAACAGTGGCTGCCAGAGGTAAGAACAGTGGCCGCCAGAATTAAAAAACGTGGCTGCCAGAGTTAAGAACAGTGGCTGCCAGAGTTAAGAACAGTGGCCGCCAGATTTAAGAACAGTGGCTGCCAGAGTTAGGAACAGTGGCCACCAGAGTTAAGAACAGTGGCTGCCAGAGTTAAGAACAGTGGCCGCCAGAGTTATGAACAGTGGCCGCCAGAGTTAAGAACAGTGGCTGCCAGAGTTAAGAACAGTGGCCGCCAGAGTTAGGAACAGTGGCCGCCAGATTTAAGAACAGTGGCTGCCAGAGTTAGGAACAGTGGCCGCCAGAGTTAAGAACAGTTGCCGCCAGAGTTATGAACAGTTGCCGCCAGAGTTAAGAACAGTTGCCACCAGAGTTAAGAACAGTGGCGCCAGATTTAAGAAAAGTGGCTGCCAGAGTTAAGAACAGTGGCTACCAGAGTTAAGAACAGTGGCCTCCAGAGTAAAGAACAGTGGCTGCCGGCGTTAAGAACAGTGGCTGCCAGAGTTAAGAACAGTTGCCGCCAGAGTTAAGAACAGTGGCTGCCAGTGTTAAGAACAGTTGCTGACAGAGTTAAAAACAGAGGCCGCCAGAGTTAAGAACAGTGTCCGCCAGAGATAAGAACAGTGGCTGCAAGTGTTAATAACAGTGGCCACCAGAGTTAGGAACAGTTGCCGCCAGAGTTAAGAACAGTCGTTGCCAGAGTTAGGAACAGTGGCTGCCAGAATTAAAAAAAGTGGCTGCCAGAGTTAAGAACAGTGGCTGCCAAAGTTAAGAACAGTGGCCGCCAGATTTAAGAACAGTGGTTGCCAGAGTTAGGAACAGTGGCCGCCAGAGTTAAGAACAGTGGCTACCAGAGTTAAGAACAGTGGCTGCCAGAGTTAAGAACAGTGGCTACCAGAGTTAAGAACAGTGGCTGCCAGAGTTAAGAACAGTGGCTGCCAGAGTTAAGAACAGTTGCCGCCAGAGTTAAGAACAGTGGCTACCAGTGTTAAGAACAGTTGCTGACAGAGTTAAAAACAGAGGCCGCCAGAGTTAAGAACAGGGACCGCCAGATTTAAGAACAGTGTCCGCCAGAGTTAAGAACCGTAGCTGCCAGAGTTAAGAACAGTGGCCGCCAGAGTTAAGAACAGTGGCCGCCAGAGTTAAGAACAGTGTCCGCCAGAGTTAAGAAAAGTGGCCGCCAGAGTTAAGAACAGTGGCCGCCAGAATTAAGAACAGTAGCATCCAGAGTTAAGATCAGTGGCTGCCAGAGTTAAGAACAGTTGCCGCCAGCGCTAAGAGCAGTTACCGCCAGAGTTAAAACCAGTGGCTGCCAGAGTTAAGAACAGTGGATACCAGAGTTAAGAACAGTTGCCAACAGAGTTAAGAACAGTTGCCGCCAGAGTTAAGAAGAGTGGCCACCAGAGTTAAGAACAGTTGCCGCCAGAGTTAAGAACAGTGGCTACCAGAGTTAGGGACATTGGCCACCAGAGGAAAGAACAGTGGCTGCAGGAGTTAAGAACAGTTGCCTCCAGAGTTACGAACAGTGGCTGCCAGAGTTACGAACAGTGGCCGCCAGAGTTAAGAACAGTTGCCGCCAGAGTTAAGAACAGTGGATGCAAGAGTTAAGAATAGTTGCCGCCAGCGCTAAGAACAGTTACCGCCAGAGTTAAGAACAGTGGCTGCCAGAGTTAAGAACAGTGGCTGCCAGAGTTAAGAACAGTGGCCGCCAAAGTTAAGAACAGTGGCCGCCAGCGTTAAGAACAGTGGCCGCCATAGTTAAGAACAGTGGCCGCCAGAGTTAAGAACAGTGGCTGCCAGAGTTAAGAACAGTGGCCGCCAGAGTTATGAACAGTGGCCGCCAGAGTTAAGAACAGTGGCTGCCAGAGTTAAGAACAGTGTCCATCAGAGTTAAGAACAGTGGCTTCCAGAGTTAAGAACAGTGGCCCCTAGACTTAGGAACAGTGGCCGCCAGAGTTATGAACAGTGGCCGCCAGAGTTAAGAACAGTGGCTGCCAGAGTTTAGAACAGTGGCTGCCAGAGTTAAGAACAGTGACTGCCAGAGTTAAGAACAGTTCATGCCAGAGTTAAGAACAGTGGCCGCCAGAGTTATGAACAGTGGCCGCCAGAGTTAAGAACAGTTGCCGCCAGAGTTAAGAACAGTGCCTGCCAGAGTTAAGGACAGTGACCGTCAGAGGAAAGAAAAGTGGCTGCCAGAGTTAAGAACAGTTGCCGCCATAGTTAGGAACAGTGGCTGCCAGAGTTACGAACAGTGGCTGCCAGAGTTAAGAACAGTTGCCACCAGAGTTAAGAACAGTTGCCGCCAGAGTTAAGAACAGTGCCTGCCAGAGTTAAGTACAGTGACCGCCAGAGGAAAGAACAGTGGCTGCCGGAGTTAAGAACAGTTGCCGCCAGAGTTAGGAACAGTGGCTGCCAGAGTTACGAACAGTGGCTGCCAGAGTTAAGGACAGTGGCGACCAGAGTAAAGAACAATGGCCACCAGAGTTAAGAACAGTGGCCGCCAGAGTTTAGAACAGTGGCCGCCAGAGTTAAGAACAGTGGCCGCCAGAGTTAAGAACAGTGGCCGCCAGAGTTAAGAACAGTGGCCGCCAGAGTTAAGAACAGTGGCCGCCAGAGTTAAGAACAGTGGCCGCCATAGTTAAGAACAGTGGCCGCCAGAGTTAAGAACAGTGGATGCCAGAGTTAAGAACAGTGGCCATCAGAGTTCAGAACAGTGGCTGCCAGAGGTAAGAACAGTGGCCGCCAGAATTAAAAAACGTGGCTGCCAGAGTTAAGAACAGTGGCTGCCAGAGTTAAGAACAGTGGCCGCCAGATTTAAGAACAGTGGCTGCCAGAGTTAGGAACAGTGGCCACCAGAGTTAAGAACAGTGGCTGCCAGAGTTAAGAACAGTGGCCGCCAGAGTTATGAACAGTGGCCGCCAGAGTTAAGAACAGTGGCTGCCAGAGTTAAGAACAGTGGCCGCCAGAGTTAGGAACAGTGGCCGCCAGATTTAAGAACAGTGGCTGCCAGAGTTAGGAACAGTGGCCGCCAGAGTTAAGAACAGTTGCCGCCAGAGTTATGAACAGTTGCCGCCAGAGTTAAGAACAGTTGCCACCAGAGTTAAGAACAGTGGCGCCAGATTTAAGAAAAGTGGCTGCCAGAGTTAAGAACAGTGGCTACCAGAGTTAAGAACAGTGGCCTCCAGAGTAAAGAACAGTGGCTGCCGGCGTTAAGAACAGTGGCTGCCAGAGTTAAGAACAGTTGCCGCCAGAGTTAAGAACAGTGGCTGCCAGTGTTAAGAACAGTTGCTGACAGAGTTAAAAACAGAGGCCGCCAGAGTTAAGAACAGTGTCCGCCAGAGATAAGAACAGTGGCTGCAAGTGTTAATAACAGTGGCCACCAGAGTTAGGAACAGTTGCCGCCAGAGTTAAGAACAGTCGTTGCCAGAGTTAGGAACAGTGGCTGCCAGAATTAAAAAAAGTGGCTGCCAGAGTTAAGAACAGTGGCTGCCAAAGTTAAGAACAGTGGCCGCCAGATTTAAGAACAGTGGTTGCCAGAGTTAGGAACAGTGGCCGCCAGAGTTAGGAACAGTGGCTACCAGAGTTAAGAACAGTGGCTGCCAGAGTTAAGAACAGTGGCTACCAGAGTTAAGAACAGTGGCTGCCAGAGTTAAGAACAGTGGCTGCCAGAGTTAAGAACAGTTGCCGCCAGAGTTAAGAACAGTGGCTACCAGTGTTAAGAACAGTTGCTGACAGAGTTAAAAACAGAGGCCGCCAGAGTTAAGAACAGGGACCGCCAGATTTAAGAACAGTGTCCGCCAGAGTTAAGAAAAGTGGCCGCCAGAGTTAAGAACAATGGCCGCCAGAGTTAAGAACAGTAGCAGCAAGAGTTAAAGTCAGTACCTGCCAGAGTTAAGAACAGTGCCCGCCAGCGCTAAGAGCAGTTACCGCCAGAGTTAAGAACAGTTGCCAACAGAGTTAAGAACAGTGGCCGCCAGAGTTAAGAAGAGTGGCCACCAGAGTTAAGAACAGTTGCCGCCAGAGTTAAGAACAGTGCCTGCCAGAGTTAAGGACAGTGACCGCCAGAGGAAAGAACAGTGGCTGCCGGAGTTAAGAACAGTTGCCGCCAGAGTTAGGAACAGTGGCTGCAGGAGTTACGAACAGTGGCTGCCAGAGTTAAGAACAGTTGCCACCAGAGTTAAGAACAGTTGCCGCCAGAGTTAAGAACAGTGCCTGCCAGAGTTAAGTACAGTGACCGCCAGAGGAAAGAACAGTGGCTGCCGGAGTTAAGAACAGTTGCCGCCAGAGTTAGGAACAGTGGCTGCCAGAGTTACGAACAGTGGCCGCCAGAGTTAAGAACAGTTGCCGCCAGAGTTAAGAACAGTGGATGGCACAGTTAAGAATAGTTGTCGCCAGAGTTAAGAACAGTTGCCGCCAGAGTTAAGAACAGTTGCCGCCAGAGTTAAGAACAGTGGATGGCACAGTTAAGAATAGTTGCCGCCAGAGTAAAGAACTGTGAATGCCAGAGTTAAAATCAGTTGCCGTCGGAGTTAAGAACAGTTGCCGCCAGAGTTAAGAACAGTTGCCGCCAGAGTTTAGAATAGTTGCCGCCAGCGTTAAGAACAGTTGCTGCCAGAGTTAGGAACAGTGGATGCCAGAGTTAAGAACAGTTGCCGCCAGAGTTAAGAACAGTGACCTCCAGAGTTAAGAACAGTAACTAACAGAGTTAAGAACAATGGCCCCCAGAGTTAAGAACAGTGGCTGCCAGAGTTAAGAACAGTGGCCGCCAGAGTTAAGAACAGTGGCCAACAGAATTAAAAACTTTCACTGCCAGAGTTAAGAACAGTGGCCGCCAGAGTTAAGAACAGTGGCCGTCAAAGTTAAGAACAGTGGCCGCCAGAGTTAAGAACAGTGGCTGCCAGAGTTAAGAACAGTGGCCACCAGAGTTAAGAACAGTGGCTGCCAGAGTTAAGAACAGTGGCCGCTAGAGTTAGGAACAGTGGCCGCCAGAGTTAAGAACAGTGGCTGCCAGAGTTAAAAACAGTGGTTGCCAGAGTTAAGAACAGTGGCCACCAGAGTTAAGAACATTGGCCACCAGAGTTAAGAACAGTGGCCGCCAGAGTTATGAACAGTGGCGGCCAGAGTTAAGAACAGTTTCCGCCAGAGTTAAGAACAGTGGCCACCAGAGTTAAGAACATTGGCCACCAGAGTTAAGAACAGTGGCCGCCAGAGTTATGAACAGTGGCTGCCAGAGTTAAGAACAGTTTCCGCCAGAGTTAAGAACAGTGGCCGCCAGAGTTAAGAACCGTAGCTGCCAGAGTTAAGAACAGTGGCCGCCAGAGTTAAGAACAGTGGCCGCCAGAGTTAAGAACAGTGTCCGCCAGAGTTAAGAAAAGTGGCCGCCAGAGTTAAGAACAGTGGCCGCCAGAATTAAGAACAGTAGCAGCCAGAGTTAAGATCAGTGGCTGCCAGAGTTAAGAACAGTTGCCGCCAGCGCTAAGAGCAGTTACCGCCAGAGTTAAAAACAGTGGCTGCCAGAGTTAAGAACAGTGGATGCCAGAGTTAAGAACAGTTGCCAACAGAGTTAAGAACAGTTGCCGCCAGAGTTAAGAAGAGTGGCCACCAGAGTTAAGAACAGTTGCCGCCAGAGTTAAGAACAGTGGCTACCAGAGTTAGGGACATTGGCCACCAGAGGAAAGAACAGTGGCTGCAGGAGTTAAGAACAGTTGCCTCCAGAGTTACGAACAGTGGCTGCCAGAGTTACGAACAGTGGCCGCCAGAGTTAAGAACAGTTGCCGCCAGAGTTAAGAACAGTGGATGCAAGAGTTAAGAATAGTTGCCGCAAGCGCTAAGAACAGTTACCGCCAGAGTTAAGAACAGTGGCTGCCAGAGTTACGAACAGTGGCTGCCAGAGTTAAGAACAGTGGCTGCCAGAGTTAAGAACAGTGGCTGCCAGAGTTAAGAACAGTGGCCGCCAAAGTTAAGAACAGTGGCCGCCAGCGTTAAGAACAGTGGCCGCCATAGTTAAGAACAGTGGCCGCCAGAGTTAAGAACAGTGGCTGCCAGAGTTAAGAACAGTGGCCGCCAGAGTTATGAACAGTGGCCGCCAGAGTTAAGAACAGTGGCTGCCAGAGTTAAGAACAGTGGCTGCCAGAGTTAAGAACAGTGGCCGCCAGAGTTAAGAACAGTGGCCGCAAGAGTTAAGAACAGTGGCCGCCAGAGTTAAGAACAGTGGCCGCCAGAGTTAAGAACAGTGGCCGCCAGAGTTAAGAACAGTGGCCGCCAGAGTTAAGAACAGTGGCCGCCATAGTTAAGAACAGTGGCCGCCAGAGTTAAGAACAGTGGATGCCAGAGTTAAGAACAGTGGCCATCAGAGTTCAGAACAGTGGCTGCCAGAGGTAAGAACAGTGGCCGCCAGAATTAAAAAACGTGGCTGCCAGAGTTAAGAACAGTGGCTGCCAGAGTTAAGAACAGTGGCCGCCAGATTTATGAACAGTGGCTGCCAGAGTTAGGAACAGTGGCCACCAGAGTTAAGAACAGTGGCTGCCAGAGTTAAGAACAGTGGCCGCCAGAGTTATGAACAGTGGCCGCCAGAGTTAAGAACAGTGGCTGCCAGAGTTAAGAACAGTGGCCGCCAGAGTTAGGAACAGTGGCCGCCAGATTTAAGAACAGTGGCTGCCAGAGTTAGGAACAGTGGCCGCCAGAGTTAAGAACAGTTGCCGCCAGAGTTATGAACAGTTGCCACCAGAGTTAAGAACAGTTGCCACCAGAGTTAAGAACAGTGGCGCCAGATTTAAGAAAAGTGGCTGCCAGAGTTAAGAACAGTGGCTACCAGAGTTAAGAACAGTGGCCTCCAGAGTAAAGAACAGTGGCTGCCGGCGTTAAGAACAGTGGCTGCCAGAGTTAAGAACAGTTGCCGCCAGAGTAAGAACAGTGGCTGCCAGTGTTAAGAACAGTTGCTGACAGAGTTAAAAACAGAGGCCGCCAGAGTTAAGAACAGTGTCCGCCAGAGTTAAGAACAGTGGCTGCAAGTGTTAGAAACAGTGGCCGCCAGAGTTAGGAACAGTTGCCGCCAGAGTTAAGAACAGTCGTTGCCAGAGTTAGGAACAGTAGCTGCCAAAGTTAAGAACAGTGGCCGCCAGATTTAAGAACAGTGGTTGCCAGAGTTAGGAACAGTGGCCGCCAGAGTTAAGAACAGTGGCTACCAGAGTTAAGAACAGTGGCTGCCAGAGTTAAGAACAGTGGCCGCCAGAGTTATGAACAGTGGCCGCCAGAGTTAAGAACAGTGGCTGCCAGAGTTAAGAACAGTGGCCGCCAGAGTTAGGAACAGTGGCCGCCAGATTTAAGAACAGTGGCTGCCAGAGTTAGGAACAGTGGCCGCCAGAGTTAAGAACAGTTGCCGCCAGAGTTATGAACAGTTGCCGCCAGAGTTAAGAACAGTTGCCACCAGAGTTAAGAACAGTGGCGCCAGATTTAAGAAAAGTGGCTGCCAGAGTTAAGAACAGTGGCTACCAGAGTTAAGAACAGTGGCCTCCAGAGTAAAGAACAGTGGCTGCCGGCGTTAAGAACAGTGGCTGCCAGAGTTAAGAACAGTTGCCGCCAGAGTTAAGAACAGTGGCTGCCAGTGTTAAGAACAGTTGCTGACAGAGTTAAAAACAGAGGCCGCCAGAGTTAAGAACAGTGTCCGCCAGAGATAAGAAAAGTGGCTGCAAGTGTTAATAACAGTGGCCGCCAGAGTTAGGAACAGTTGCCGCCAGAGTTAAGAACAGTCGTTGCCAGAGTTAGGAACAGTGGCTGCCAGAATTAAAAAAAGTGGCTGCCAGAGTTAAGAACAGTGGCTGCCAAAGTTAAGAACAGTGGCCGCCAGATTTAAGAACAGTGGTTGCCAGAGTTAGGAACAGTGGCCGCCAGAGTTAAGAACAGTGGCTACCAGAGTTAAGAACAGTGGCTGCCAGAGTTAAGAACAGTGGCTACCAGAGTTAAGAACAGTGGCTGCCAGAGTTAAGAACAGTGGCTGCCAGAGTTAAGAACAGTTGCCGCCAGAGTTAAGAACAGTGGCTACCAGTGTTAAGAACAGTTGCTGACAGAGTTAAAAACAGAGGCCGCCAGAGTTAAGAACAGGGACCGCCAGATTTAAGAACAGTGTCCGCCAGAGTTAAGAAAAGTGGCCGCCAGAGTTAAGAACAATGGCCGCCAGAGTTAAGAACAGTAGCAGCAAGAGTTAAAATCAGTGCCTGCCAGAGTTAAGAACAGTGCCCGCCAGCGCTAAGAGCAGTTACCGCCAGATTTAAGAACAGTTGCCAACAGAGTTAAGAACAGTTGCCGCCAGAGTTAAGAAGAGTGGCCACCAGAGTTTAGAACAGTTGCCGCCAGAGTTAAGAACAGTGCCTGCCAGAGTTAAGGACAGTGACCGCCAGAGGAAAGAACAGTGGCTGCCGGAGTTAAGAACAGTTGCCGCCAGAGTTAGGAACAGTGGCTGCAGGAGTTACGAACAGTGGCTGCCAGAGTTAAGAACAGTTGCCTCCAGAGTTAAGAACAGTTGCCGCCAGAGTTAAGAACAGTGCCTGCCAGAGTTAAGTACAGTGACCGCCAGAGGAAAGAACAGTGGCTGCCGGAGTTAAGAACAGTTGCCGCCAGAGTTAGGAACAGTGGCTGCCAGAGTTACGAACAGTGGCCGCCAGAGTTAAGAACAGTTGCCGCCAGAGTTAAGAACAGTGGATGGCACAGTTAAGAATAGTTGCCGCCAGAGTTAAGAACAGTTGCCGCAAGAGTTAAGAACAGTTGCCGCCAGAGTTAAGAACAGTGGATGGCACAGTTAAGAATAGTTGCCGCCAGAGTAAAGAACTGTGAATGCCAGAGTTAAAAACAGTTGCCGTCGGAGTTAAGAACAGTTGCCGCCAGAGTTAAGAACAGTGGCTGCCAGAGTTAAGAACAGTTGCCGCCAGAGTTTAGAACAGTTGCCGCCAGCGTTAAGAACAGTTGCCGCCAGAGTTAGGAACAGTGGATGCCAGAGTTAAGAACAGTTGCCGCCAGAGTTAAGAACAGTGACCTCCAGAGTTAAGAACAGTAACCAACAGAGTTAAGAACAATGGCCCCCAGAGTTAAGAACAGTGGCTGCCAGAGTTAAGAACAGTGGCCGCCAGAGTTAAGAACAGTGGCCAACAGAATTAAAAACTTTCACTGCCAGAGTTAAGAACAGTGGCCGCCAGAGTTAAGAACAGTGGCCGTCAAAGTTAAGAACAGTGGCCGCCAGCGATAAGAACAGTGGCCGCCATAGTTAAGAACAGTGGCCGCCAGAGTTAAGAACAGTGGCTGCCAGAGTTAAGAACAGTGGCCACCAGAGTTAAGAACAGTGGCTGCCAGAGTTAAGAACAGTGGCCGCTAGAGTTAGGAACAGTGGCCGCCAGAGTTAAGAACAGTGGCTGCCAGAGTTAAAAACAGTGGTTGCCAGAGTTAAGAACAGTGGCCACCAGAGTTAAGAACATTGGCCACCAGAGTTAAGAACAGTGACCGCCAGAGTTATGAACAGTGGCTGCCAGAGTTAAGAACAGTTTCCGCCAGAGTTAAGAACAGTGGCCACCAGAGTTAAGAACATTGGCCACCAGAGTTAAGAACAGTGGCCGCCAGAGTTATGAACAGTGGCTGCCAGAGTTAAGAACAGTTTCCGCCAGAGTTAAGAACAGTGGCCGCCAGAGTTAAGAACCGTAGCTGCCAGAGTTAAGAACAGTGGCCGCCAGAGTTAAGAACAGTGGCCGCCAGAGTTAAGAACAGTGTCCGCCAGAGTTAAGAAAAGTGGCCGCCAGAGTTAAGAACAGTGGCCGCCAGAATTAAGAACAGTAGCAGCCAGAGTTAAGATCAGTGGCTGCCAGAGTTAAGAACAGTTGCCGCCAGCGCTAAGAGCAGTTACCGCCAGAGTTAAAAACAGTGGCTGCCAGAGTTAAGAACAGTGGATGCCAGAGTTAAGAACAGTTGCCAACAGAGTTAAGAACAGTTGCCGCCAGAGTTAAGAAGAGTGGCCACCAGAGTTAAGAACAGTTGCCGCCAGAGTTAAGAACAGTGGCTACCAGAGTTAGGGACATTGGCCACCAGAGGAAAGAACAGTGGCTGCAGGAGTTAAGAACAGTGTCCTCCAGAGTTACGAACAGTGGCTGCCAGAGTTACGAACAGTGGCCGCCAGAGTTAAGAACAGTTGCCGCCAGAGTTAAGAACAGTGGATGCAAGAGTTAAGAATAGTTGCCGCCAGCGCTAAGAACAGTTACCGCCAGAGTTAAGAACAGTGGCTGCCAGAGTTACGAACAGTGGCTGCCAGAGTTAAGAACAGTGGCCGGCAAAGTTAAGAACAGTGGCCGCCAGCGTTAAGAACAGTGGCCGCCATAGTTAAGAACAGTGGCCGCCAGAGTTAAGAACAGTAGCTGCCAGAGTTAAGAACAGTGGCCGCCAGAGTTATGAACAGTGGCCGCCAGAGTTAAGAACAGTGGCTGCCAGAGTTAAGAACAGTGGCTGCCAGAGTTAAAAACAGTGGATGCCAGAGTTAAGAACAGTGTCCATCAGAGTTAAGAACAGTGGCTGCCAGAGTTAAGAACAGTGGCCCCTAGACTTAGGAACAGTGGCCGCCAGAGTTAAGAACAGTGGCTGCCAGAGTTAAGAACAGTGGCTGCCAGAGTTAAGAACAGTGACTGCCAGAGTTAAGAACAGTGGCTGCCAGAGTTAAGAACAGTGGCCGCCAGAGTTATGAACAGTGGCCGCCAGAGTTAAGAACAGTTGCCGCCAGAGTTAAGAACAGTGCCTGCCAGAGTTAAGGACAGTGACCGTCAGAGGAAAGAACAGTGGCTGCCAGAGTTAAGAACAGTTCCCCCAGAGTTAGGAACAGTGGCTGCCAGAGTTACGAACAGTGGCTGCCAGAGTTAAGAACAGTTGCCACCAGAGTTAAGAACAGTTGCCGTCAGAGTTAAGAACAGTGCCTGCCAGAGTTAAGTACAGTGACCGCCAGAGGAAAGAACAGTGGCTGCCGGAGTTAAGAACAGTTGCCGCCAGAGTTAGGAACAGTGGCTGCCAGAGTTACGAACAGTGGCTGCCAGAGTTAAGGACAGTGGCGACCAGATTAAGAACAATGGCCACCAGAGTTAAGAACAGTCGCCGCCAGAGTTAAGAACAGTGGCCGCCAGAGTTAAGAACAGTGGCCGCCAGAGTTAAGAACAGTGGCCTCCAGAGTTAAGAACAGTGGCCGCCAGAGTTAAGAACAGTGGCCGCCAGAGTTAAGAACAGTGGCCGCCATAGTTAAGAACAGTGGCCGCCAGAGTTAAGAACAGTGGATGCCAGAGTTAAGAACAGTGGCCATCAGAGTTCAGAACAGTGGCTGCCAGAGGTAAGAACAGTGGCCGCCAGAATTAAAAAACGTGGCTGCCAGAGTTAAGAACAGTGGCTGCCAGAGTTAAGAACAGTGGCCGCCAGATTTAAGAACAGTGGCTGCCAGAGTTAGGAACAGTGGCCACCAGAGTTAAGAACAGTGGCTGCCAGAGTTAAGAACAGTGGCCGCCAGAGTTATGAACAGTGGCCGCCAGAGTTAAGAACAGTGGCTGCCAGAGTTAAGAACAGTGGCCGCCAGAGTTAGGAACAGTGGCCGCCAGATTTAAGAACAGTGGCTGCCAGAGTTAGGAACAGTGGCCGCCAGAGTTAAGAACAGTTGCCGCCAGAGTTATGAACAGTTGCCGCCAGAGTTAAGAACAGTTGCCACCAGAGTTAAGAACAGTGGCGCCAGATTTAAGAAAAGTGGCTGCCAGAGTTAAGAACAGTGGCTACCAGAGTTAAGAACAGTGGCCTCCAGAGTAAAGAACAGTGGCTGCCGGCGTTTAGAACAGTGGCTGCCAGAGTTAAGAACAGTTGCCGCCAGAGTTAAGAACAGTGGCTGCCAGTGTTAAGAACAGTTGCTAACAGAGTTAAAAACAGAGGCCGCCAGAGTTAAGAACAGTGTCCGCCAGAGATAAGAACAGGGGATGCAAGTGTTAATAACAGTGGCCGCCAGAGTTAGGAACAGTTGCCGCCAGAGTTAAGAACAGTCGTTGCCAGAGTTAGGAACAGTGGCTGCCAGAATTAAAAAAAGTGGCTGCCAGAGTTAAGAACAGTGGCTGCCAAAGTTAAGAACAGTGGCCGCCAGATTTAAGAACAGTGGTTGCCAGAGTTAGGAACAGTGGCCGCCAGAGTTAAGAACAGTGGCTGCCAGAGTTAAGAACAGTTGTCGCCAGAGTAAAGAACAGTGGCTGCCGGAGTTAAGAACAGTGGCCGCCAGAGTTAAGAACAGTGGCTACCAGTGTTAAGAACAGTTGCTGACAGAGTTAAAAACAGAGGCCGTCAGATTTAAGAACAGTGTCCGCCAGAGTTAAGAAAAGTGGCCGCCAGAGTTAAGAACAGTGGCCGCCAGAGTTAAGAACAGTAGCAGCCAGAGTTAAGATCAGTGGCTGCCAGAGTTAAGAACAGTGTCCGCCAGCGCTAAGAGCAGTTACCGCCAGAGTTAAGAACAGTTGCCAAAAGAGTTAAGAACAGTTGCCGCCAGAGTTAAGAAGAGTGGCCACCAGAGTTAAGAACAGTTGCCGCCAGAGTTAAGAACAGTGCCTGCCAGAGTTTAGGACAATGACCGCCAGAGGAAAGAACAGTGGCTGCCGGAGTTAAGAACAGTTGCCGCCAGAGTTAGGAACAGTAGCTGCCAGAGTTACGAACAGTGGCTGCCATAGTTAAGAACAGTTGCCACCAGAGTTAAGAACAGTTGCCGCCAGAGTTAAAAACAGTGCCTGCCAGAGTTAAGTACATTGACCGCCAGAGGAAAGAACATTTGCTGCCGGAGTTAAGAACAGTTGCCGCCAGAGTTAGGAACAGTGGCTGCCAGAGTTACGAACAGTGGCCGCCAGAGTTAAGAACAGTTGCCGCCAGAGTTAAGAACAGTGGATGGCACAGTTAAGAATAGTTGCCGCCAGAGTTAAGAACAGTTGCCGCCAGAGTAAAGAACTGTGAATGCCAGAGTTAAAAACAGTTGCCGTTGGAGTTAAGAACAGTTGCCGCCAGAGTTAAGAACAGTGGATGCCAGAGTTAAGAACAGTTGCCGCCAGAGTTTAGAACAGTTGCCGCCAGCGTTAAGAACAGTTGCCGCCAGAGTTAGGAACAGTGGATGCCAGAGTTAAGAACAGTTGCCGCCAGAGTTAAGAACAGTGGCCTCCAGAGTTAAGAACAGTAACCAACAGAGTTAAGAACAGTGGCCCCCAGAGTTAGGAACAGTGGCTGCCAGAGTTAAGAACAGTGGCCGTCAGAGTTAAGAACAGTGGCCAACAGAATTAAAAACTTTCACTGCCAGAGTTAAGAACAGTGGCCGCCAGAGTTAGGAACAGTGGCCGTCAAAGTTAAGAACAGTGGCCGCCAGCGTTAAGAACAGTGGCCGCCATAGTTAAGAACAGTGGCCGCCAGAGTTAAGAACAGTGGCTGCCAGAGTTAAGAACAGTGGCCGCTAGAATTAGGAACAGTGGCCGCCAGAGTTAAGAAAAGTGGCTGCCAGAGTTAAAAACAGTGGCTGCCAGAGTTAAGAACAGTGGCCACCAGAGTTAAGAACAGTGGCTGCCAGAGGTATGAACAGTGGCCGCCAGAATTAAAAACAGTGGCTGCCAGAGTTAAGAACAGTGGCTGCCAGAGTTAAGAACAGTGGCCGCCAGATTTAGGAACAGTGGCTGCCAGAGTTAGGAACAGTGGCCGCCAGAGTTAAGAACAGTGGCTGCCAGAGTTAAGAACAGTGGTCGCCCGAGTAAAGAACAGTGGCTGCTGGAGTTAAGAACAGTGGCCGCCAGAGTTAAGAACAGTTGCCGCCAGAGTTATGAACAGTTGCCGCCAGAGTTAAGAACAGTGGCCACCAGAGTTAAGAACATTACCGCCAGATTTAAGAAAAGTGAATGCCAGAGTTAAGAACAGTGGCTACTAGAGTTAAGAACAGTGGCCGCCAGAGTAAAGAACAGTGGCTGCCGGAGTTAAGAACAGTAGCAGCCAGAGTTAAGATCAGTGGCTGCCAGAGTTAAGAACAGTTGCCGCCAGCGATAAGAGCAGTTACCGCCAGAGTTAAAAACAGTGGCTGCCAGAGTTAAGAACAGTTGATGCCAGAGTTAAGAAGAGTTGCCGCCAGAGTTAAGAACAGTTGCCGCCAGAGTTAAGTACAGTTGCCGCCAGAGTTAAGAACAGTTGCCACCAGATTTAAGAACAGTTGCCGCCAGAGTTAAGAACAGTTGCCACCAGAGTTAAGAACAGTTGCCGCCAGAGTTAAGAACAGTTGCCACCAGAGTTAAGAACAGTTGCCGCCAGAGTTAACAACAGTTGCCACCAGAGTTAAGAACAGTTGCCGCCAGAGTTAAGAACAGTTGCCACCAGAGTTAAGAACAGTTGCCGCCAGAGTTAAGAACAGTGGCAGCCAGAGTTAAGAACAGTGGTTGCCAGAGTTAAGAACAGTGGCCACCAGAGTTAAGAACAGTTGCCACCAGACTTAAGAACAGTGGCCACTAGGGTCAGGAACAGTTGCCGCCAGAGTTAAGAACAGTGGCGGCCAGAGTTAAGAACAGTGGTTGCCAAAGTTAAGAACAGTGGCCACCAGAGTTATGAACAGTTGCCGCCAGAGTTAAGAACATTGGCCACTAGGGTCAGGAACAGTTGCCGACAGAGTTAAGAACAGTGACGGCCGGAGTTAAGAACAGTGGCCGCCAGAGTTAAGAACAGTGGCCGCCAGAGTTAAGAACAGTTGCCACCAGAGTTAAGAACAGTTGCCGCCGGAGTTAAGAACAGTGGCGGCCAGAGTTAAGAGGAGTAGTTGCCAGAGTTAAGAACAGTGGCCACCAGAGTTAAGAACAGTGGCCACCAGAGTTAAGAACAGTTGCCGCCAGAGTTAAGAACAGTGGCCACTAGGGTCTGGAACAGTTGCCGCCAGAGTTAAGAACAGTGGCGGCCAGAGTTAAGAACAGTGGCCGCCAGAGTTAAGAACAGTGGCCGCCAGAGTTAAGAACAGTTGCCGCCAGAGTTAAGTACAGTTTGCCGCCAGAGTTAAGAACAGTGGCGGCCAGAGTTAAGAACAGTGGTTGCCAGAGTTAAGAACAGTGGCCGCCAGAGTGAATAACAGTGGCCACTAGAGTTAAGAACAGTGGCCGCCAGAGTTAAGATCAGTGGCCGCCAGAGTTAAGAACAGTAGCCACCATAGTTTAGAAAAGTGGTCGCCTGAGTAAAGAACAGTGGCCGCCAGAATTAAGAACAGTGGCCGCCAGAGTTAAGAATAGTTGCCGAAAGAGTTAAGAACAGTGGCCGCCAGTGAAGAACATTGGCCACCAGAGTTAAGAACATTAGCCACCAGAGTTAAGAACAGTGGCCGCCAGAGTGAAGAACATTGGCCACCAGAGTTAAGAACATTGGCCACCAGAGTTAAGAACAATGGCCGCCAGAGTTATGAACAGTGGCTGCCAGAGTGAAGAACATTGGCCACCAGAGTTAAGAACATTGGCCACCAGAGTTAAGAACAGTGGCCGCCAGAGTTATGAACAGTGACTGCCAGAGTTAAGAACATTGGCCACCAGAGTTAAGAACATTGGCCACCAGAGTTAAGAACGGTGGCCGCCAGAGTTAAGAACAGTGGCCACTCGAGTTAAGAACAGTGGCCGTAAGAGTTAAGAACAGTGGCCACCAGAGTTAAGAACAGTAGCCGCCAGAGTTAAGAACAGTGGCCGCCAGAGTTAAAAACAGTGGCCGTCAGAGTTAAGAACAGTGGCTGCTAGAGTTAAGAACAGTGGCTGCCAGAGTTAGGAACAGTGGACGCCAGAGCAAAGAATAGTGGCTGCCGGAGTTAAGAACAGTGGCTGCCAGAGTTACGAACAGTTGCCGCCAGAGTTAAGAACAGTGTCCGCAAGAGTTAAGAACAGTGGCCGCCAGGGTTAAGTTCAGTGGCTGCCAGAGCTAAGAACAGTTACCGCCAGAGTTCAGAACAGTTGCCGCCAGAGTTAACAACAGTGGCCGCCAGAGCTAAGAACAGTGGCTGCCAGAGTTAAGAACAGTAGCAGCCAGAGTTAAGATCAGTGGCCGCCCTAGTTAAGAACAGTGGCTGCCAGAGGTAAGAACAGTTGCTGCCAGAGTTAAGAACAGTTGCCACCAGAGTTCGGAACAGTTGCCGCCAGAGTTAAGAACAGTGGCTGCCAGAGTTAAGAACAGTGGCCGCCAGAGGAAAGAACAGTGGCTGCCAGAGTTAAGAACAGTGGCTGCCAGAGGAAAGAACAGTGGCTGCCGGAGTTCAGAACAGTTGCTGCTAGAGTTAAGAACAGTGGCTGCCGGAGTTAAGAACAGTTGCCGCCATAATTAAGAACAGTCGCCGCCAGATTTAGGAACAGTTTCCGCCAGAGTTAAGAACAGTGACTGCTAGAGTTAAGAACACTGGCTGCCAGAGTTAACTTAAGGTTATCTTGAGATGATTTCGGGGCTTTTTAGTGTCCTTGTGGCCCGGTCCTCGACCAGGCCTCCACCCCCAGGAAACAGCCCGTGACAGCTGACTAACACGCAGGTACCTATTTACTGCTAGGTAACAGGGGCATTCAGGGTGAAAGAAACTTTGCCCATTTGTTTCTGCCTCGTGCGGGAATCGAACCCGCGCCACAGAATTACGAGTCCTGCGCGCTGTCCACAGGCTACGAGGCCCCTACGAGTTAGGAACAGTTGCCACCAGAGTTAAGAACAGTTGCCACCCGAGTTAAGAACAGTTGCCGCCAGAGTTAAGAACAGTTGCCACCAGAGTTAAGAACAGTTGCCGCCAGAGTTAAGAACACTTGCCACCAGAGTTAGGATCAGTTGCCACCAGAGTTAAGAACAGTTGCCGCCAGAGTTAAGAACAGTTGCCGCCAGAGTTAAGAACAGTTGCCGCCAGAGTTAAGAACAATGGCCGCCAGAGTTAAGTACAGTTGCCGCCAGAGTTAAGAACAGTTGCCACCAGAGTTAAGAACAGTTGCCACCAGAGTTAAGAACAGTTGCCGCCAGAGTTAAGAACAGTTGCCGCCAGAGTTAAGTACAGTTGCCGCCAGAGTTAAGAACAGTTGCCACCAGAGTTAAGAACAGTTGCCGCCAGAGTTAAGAACAGTTGCCACCAGAGTTAAGAACAGTTGCCGCCAGAGTTAAGAACAGTTGCCACCAGAGTTAAGAACAGTTGCCGCCAGAGTTAAGAACAGTTGCCACCAGAGTTAAGAACAGTTGCCGCCAGAGTTAAGAACAGTTGCCACCAGAGTTAAGAACAGTTGCCGCCAGAGTTAAGAACAGTGGCGGCCAGAGTTAAGAACAGTGGTTGCCAGAGTTAAGAACAGTGGCCACCAGAGTTAAGAACAGTTGCCACTAGGATCAGGAACAGTTGCCGCCAGAGTTAAGAACAGTGGCGGCCAGAGTTAAGAACAGTGGCCACCATAGTTAAGAACAGTTGCCACCAGCGTTAAGAACAGTTGCCACCAGACTTAAGAACAGTTGCCGACAGAGTTAAGAACAGTGGCGTCCAGAGTTAAGAACAGTGGTTGCCAGAGTTTAGAACAGTGGCGGCCAGAGTTAAGAACAGTGGCCACTAGGATCAGGAACAGTTGCCGCCAGAGTTAAGAACAGTGGCGGCCAGAGTTAAGAACAGTGGCCACCATAGTTAAGAACAGTTGCCACCAGCGTTAAGAACAGTTGCCACCAGACTTAAGAACAGTTGCCGACAGAGTTAAGAACAGTGGCGTCCAGAGTTAAGAACAGTGGCGTCCAGAGTTAAGAACAGTGGTTGCCAGAGTTAAGAACAGTGGCCACCAGAGTTAAGAACAGTTGCCGCCAGAGTTAAGAACAGTGGCCACTAGGGTCAGGAACAGTTGCTGCCAGAGTTAAGAACAGTGGCGGCCAGAGTTAAGAACAGTGGCCGCCAGAGTTAAGAACAGTGGCCGCCAGAGTTAAGAACAGTTGCCACCAGAGTTAAGAACAGTTGCCGCCAGAGTTAAGAACAGTGACGGCCAGAGTTAAGAACAGTGGTTGCCAGAGTTAAGAACAGTGGCCACCAGAGTTAAGAAC
This sequence comes from Procambarus clarkii, assembly GCF_040958095.1. Classification (NCBI taxonomy): domain Eukaryota; kingdom Metazoa; phylum Arthropoda; class Malacostraca; order Decapoda; family Cambaridae; genus Procambarus; species Procambarus clarkii. The sequence continues at coordinate 60,102,897 of NC_091154.1, forward strand.
AGTGGCCACCAGAGTTAAGAACAGTTGCCGCCAGAGTTAAGAAGAGTGGCCACCAGAGTTAAGAACAGTGGCCACCAGAGTTAAGAACAGTGGCCGCCAGAGTTAAGAACAGTGGCCGCCAGAGTTAAGATCAGTGGCCGCCAGAGTTAAGAACAGTGGCCACCATAGTTCAGAAAAGTGGTTTCCTGAGTAAAGAACAGTGGCCGCCAGAATTAAGAACAGTGGCCGCCAGAGTTAAGAATAGTTGCCGAAAGAGTTAAGAACAGTGGCCGCCAGAGTGAAGAACATTGGCCACAAGAGTTAAGAACATTGGCCACCAGAGTTAAAAACAGTGGCCGCCAGAGTTATGAACAGTGGCTGCCAGAGTTAAGAACATTGGCCGCCAGAGTGAAGAACATTGGCCACCAGAGTTAAGAACATTGGCCACCAGAGTTAAGAACAGTGGCCGCCAGAGTGAAGAACATTGGCCACCAGAGTTAAGAACATTGGCCACCAGAGTTAAGAACAGTGGCCGCCAGAGTTAAGAACAGTGGCCGTAAGAGTTAAGAACATTGGCCACCAGAGTTAAGAACAGTGGCCACCAGAGTTAAGAACAGTGGCCGTAAGAGTTAAGAACAGTGGCCACCAGTGTTAAGAACATTGGCCACCAGAGTTAAGAACAGTGGCCACCAGAGTTAAGAACAGTGGCCGTAAGAGTTAAGAACAGTGGCCATGAGAGTTAAGAACATTGGCCACCAGAGTTAAGAACGGTGGCCGCCAGAGTTAAGAACAGTGGCCACCAGAGTTAAGAACAGTGGCCGTAAGAGTTAAGAACAGTGGCCACCAGAGTTAAGAACAGTGGCTGCCAGAGTTAAGAACAGTAGCCGCCAGAGTTAAGAACAGTGGCCGCCAGAGTTAAAAACAGTGGCCGCCATAGTTAAGAACAGTGGCGGCCAGAGTTAGGAACAGTGGACGCCAGAGCAAAGAATAGTGACTGCCGGAGTTAAGAACAGTGGCTGCCAGAGTAAAGAACAGTTGCCGCCAGAGTTAAGAACAGTGGCGGCCAGAGTTAAGAACAGTTGCTGCCAGAGTTAAAACAGTGGCCGCCAGAGTTAAGAACAGTGGCCGCCAGATTTAAGAACAGTGTCCGCAAGAGTTAAGAACAGTGGCCACCAGGGTTAAGTTCAGTGGCTGCCAGAGCTAAGAACAATTACCGCCAGAGTTAAGAACAGTAGAAGCCAGAGTTAAGATCAGTGGCTGCCAGAGGAAAGAACAGTGGCTGCCGGAGTTCAGAACAGTTGCCGCTAGAGTTAAGAACAGTGGCTGCCGGATTTAAGAACAGTTGCCGCCAGAATTAAGAACAGTTGCCGCCAGATTTAGGAACAGTTTCTGCCAGAGTTAAGAACAGTGACTGCTAGAGTTAAGAACACTGGCTGCCAGAGTTAACTTAAGGTTATCTTGAGATGATTTCGGGGCTTTTTAGTGTCCTTGTGGCCCGGTCCTCGACCAGGCCTCCACCCCCAGGAAGCAGCCCGTGACAGCTGACTAACACCCAGGTACCTATTTACTGCTAGGTAACAGGGGCATTCAGGGTGAAAGAAACTTTGCCCATTTGTTTCTGCCTCGTGCGGGAATCGAACCCGCGCCACAGAATTACGAGTCCTGCGCGCTGTCCACAGGCTACGAGGAACCTACGAGTTAGGAACAGTTGCCGCCAGAGTTAGGAACAGTTGCCGCCAGAGTTAAGAAAAGTTGCCACCAGAGTTAAGAACAGTTGCCACCCGAGTTAAGAACAGTTGCCGCCAGAGTTAAGAACAGTTGCCACCAGAGTTAAGAACAGTTGCCGCCAGAGTTAAGAACACTTGCCACCAGAGTTAGGATCAGTTGCCACCAGAGTTAAGAACAGTTGCCGCCAGAGTTAAGAACAGTTGCCGCCAGAGTTAAGAACAGTTGCCGCCAGAGTTAAGAACAATGGCCGCCAGAGTTAAGTACAGTTGCCGCCAGAGTTAAGAACAGTTGCCACCAGAGTTAAGAACAGTTGCCACCAGAGTTAAGAACAGTTGCCGCCAGAGTTAAGAACAGTTGCCGCCAGAGTTAAGTACAGTTGCCGCCAGAGTTAAGAACAGTTGCCACCAGAGTTAAGAACAGTTGCCGCCAGAGTTAAGAACAGTTGCCACCAGAGTTAAGAACAGTTGCCGCCAGAGTTAAGAACAGTTGCCACCAGAGTTAAGAACAGTTGCCGCCAGAGTTAAGAACAGTTGCCACCAGAGTTAAGAACAGTTGCCGCCAGAGTTAAGAACAGTGGCGGCCAGAGTTAAGAACAGTGGTTGCCAGAGTTAAGAACAGTGGCCACCAGAGTTAAGAACAGTTGCCACTAGGATCAGGAACAGTTGCCGCCAGAGTTAAGAACAGTGGCGGCCAGAGTTAAGAACAGTGGCCACCATAGTTAAGAACAGTTGCCACCAGCGTTAAGAACAGTTGCCACCAGACTTAAGAACAGTTGCCGACAGAGTTAAGAACAGTGGCGTCCAGAGTTAAGAACAGTGGTTGCCAGAGTTTAGAACAGTGGCGGCCAGAGTTAAGAACAGTGGCCACTAGGATCAGGAACAGTTGCCGCCAGAGTTAAGAACAGTGGCGGCCAGAGTTAAGAACAGTGGCCACCATAGTTAAGAACAGTTGCCACCAGCGTTAAGAACAGTTGCCACCAGACTTAAGAACAGTTGCCGACAGAGTTAAGAACAGTGGCGTCCAGAGTTAAGAACAGTGGCGTCCAGAGTTAAGAACAGTGGTTGCCAGAGTTAAGAACAGTGGCCACCAGAGTTAAGAACAGTTGCCGCCAGAGTTAAGAACAGTGGCCACTAGGGTCAGGAACAGTTGCTGCCAGAGTTAAGAACAGTGGCGGCCAGAGTTAAGAACAGTGGCCGCCAGAGTTAAGAACAGTGGCCGCCAGAGTTAAGAACAGTTGCCACCAGAGTTAAGAACAGTTGCTGCCAGAGTTAAGAACAGTGACGGCCAGAGTTAAGAACAGTGGTTGCCAGAGTTAAGAACAGTGGCCACCAGAGTTAAGAACAGTGGCCACCAGAGTTAAGAACAGTTGCCGCCAGAGTTAAGAAGAGTGGCCACCAGAGTTAAGAACAGTGGCCACCAGAGTTAAGAACAGTGGCCGCCAGAGTTAAGAACAGTGGCCGCCAGAGTTAAGATCATTGGCCGCCAGAGTTAAGAACAGTGGCCACCATAGTTCAGAAAAGTGGTTTCCTGAGTAAAGAACAGTGGCCGCCAGAATTAAGAACAGTGGCCGCCAGAGTTAAGAATAGTTGCCGAAAGAGTTAAGAACAGTGGCCGCCAGAGTGAAGAACATTGGCCACAAGAGTTAAGAACATTGGCCACCAGAGTTAAAAACAGTGGCCGCCAGAGTTATGAACAGTGGCTGCCAGAGTTAAGAACATTGGCCGCCAGAGTGAAGAACATTGGCCACCAGAGTTAAGAACATTGGCCACCAGAGTTAAGAACAGTGGCCGCCAGAGTGAAGAACATTGGCCACCAGAGTTAAGAACATTGGCCACCAGAGTTAAGAACAGTGGCCGCCAGAGATAAGAACAGTGGCCGTAAGAGTTAAGAACATTGGCCACCAGAGTTAAGAACAGTGGCCACCAGAGTTAAGAACAGTGGCCGTAAGAGTTAAGAACAGTGGCCACCAGAGTTAAGAACATTGGCCACCAGAGTTAAGAACAGTGGCCACCAGAGTTAAGAACAGTGGCCGTAAGAGTTAAGAACAGTGGCCATGAGAGTTAAGAACATTGGCCACCAGAGTTAAGAACGGTGGCCGCCAGAGTTAAGAACAGTGGCCACCAGAGTTAAGAACAGTGGCCGTAAGAGTTAAGAACAGTGGCCACCAGAGTTAAGAACAGTGGCTGCCAGAGTTAAGAACAGTAGCCGCCAGAGTTTAGAACAGTGGCCGCCAGAGTTAAAAACAGTGGCCGCCATAGTTAAGAACAGTGGCGGCCAGAGTTAGGAACAGTGGACGCCAGAGCAAAGAATAGTGGCTGCCGGAGTTAAGAACAGTGGCTGCCAGAGTAAAGAACAGATGCCGCCAGAGTTAAGAACAGTGGCGGCCAGAGTTAAGAACAGTTGCTGCCAGAGTTAAAACAGTGGCCGCCAGAGTTAAGAACAGTGGCCGCCAGATTTAAGAACAGTGTCCGCAAGAGTTAAGAACAGTGGCCACCAGGGTTAAGTTCAGTGGCTGCCAGAGCTAAGAACAATTACCGCCAGAGTTAAGAACAGTAGAAGCCAGAGTTAAGATCAGTGGCTGCCAGAGGAAAGAACAGTGGCTGCCGGAGTTCAGAACAGTTGCCGCTAGAGTTAAGAACAGTGGCTGCCGGATTTAAGAACAGTTGCCGCCAGAATTAAGAACAGTGGCCGCCAGATTTAGGAACAGTTTCCGCCAGAGTTAAGAACAGTGACTGCCAGAGTTAAGAACACTGGCTGCCAGAGTTAACTTAAGGTTATCTTGAGATGATTTCGGGGCTTTTTAGTGTCCTTGTGGCCCGGTCCTCGACCAGGCCTCCACCCCCCAGGAAGCAGCCCGTGACAGCTGACTAACACCCAGGTACCTATTTACTGCTAGGTAACAGGGGCATTCAGGGTGAAAGAAACTTTGCCCATTTGTTTCTGCCTCGTGCGGGAATCGAACCCGCGCCACAGAATTACGAGTTCTGCGCGCTGTCCACCAGGCTACGAGGCCCCTACGAGTTAGGAACAGTTGCCGCCAGAGTTAGGAACAGTTGCCGCCAGAGTTAAGAACAGTTGCCACCAGAGTTAAGAACAGTTGCCACCCGAGTTAAGAACAGTTGCCGCCAGAGTTAAGAACAGTTGCCACCAGAGTTAAGAACAGTTGCCGCCAGAGTTAAGAACACTTGCCACCAGAGTTAAGAACAGTTGCCGCCAGAGTTAAGAACAGTTGCCACCAGAGTTAAGAACAGTTGCCGCCAGAGTTAAGAACACTTGCCACCAGAGTTAAGAACAGTTGCCGCCAGAGTTAAGAACAGTTGCCACCAGAGTTAAGAACAGTTGCCACCCGAGTTAAGAACAGTTGCCGCCAGAGTTAAGAACAGTTGCCGCCAGAGTTAAGAACAGTTGCCACCAGAGTTAAGAACAGTTGCCGCCAGAGTTAAGAACACTTGCCACCAGAGTTAGGATCAGTTGCCACCAGAGTTAAGAACAGTTGCCGCCAGAGTTAAGAACAGTTGCCGCCAGAGTTAAGAACAGTTGCCGCCAGAGTTAAGAACAATGGCCGCCAGAGTTAAGTACAGTTGCCGCCAGAGTTAAGAACAGTTGCCACCAGAGTTAAGAACAGTTGCCACCAGAGTTAAGAACAGTTGCCGCCAGAGTTAAGAACAGTTGCCGCCAGAGTTAAGTACAGTTGCCGCCAGAGTTAAGAACAGTTGCCACCAGAGTTAAGAACAGTTGCCGCCAGAGTTAAGAACAGTTGCCACCAGAGTTAAGAACAGTTGCCGCCAGAGTTAAGAACAGTTGCCACCAGAGTTAAGAACAGTTGCCGCCAGAGTTAAGAACAGTTGCCACCAGAGTTAAGAACAGTTGCCGCCAGAGTTAAGAACAGTTGCCACCAGAGTTAAGAACAGTTGCCGCCAGAGTTAAGAACAGTGGCCGCCAGAGTTAAGAACAGTGGTTGCCAGAGTTAAGAACAGTGGCCACCAGAGTTAAGAACAGTTGCCGCCAGAGTTAAGAACAGTGGCGGCCAGAGTTAAGAACAGTGGCCGTAAGAGTTAAGAACAGTGGCCACCAGAGTTAAGAACATTGGCCACCAGAGTTAAGAACATCGGCCACCAGAGTTAAGAACGGTGGCCGCCAGAGTTAAGAACAGTAGCCACCAGAGTTAAGAACAGTGGCCGTAAGAGTTAAGAACAGTGGCCACCAGAGTTAAGAACAGTGGCTGCCAGAGTTAAGAACAATAGCCGCCAGAGTTAAGAACAGTGGCCGCCAGAGTTAAAAACAGTGGCCGCCAGAGTTAAGAACAGTGGCGGCCAGAGTTAAGAACAGTGGCTGCCAGAGTTAGGAACAGTGGACGCCAGAGCAAAGAATTGTGGCTGCCGGAGTTAAGAACAGTGGCTGCCAGAGTAAAGAACAGTTGCCGCCAGAGTTAAGAACAGTGGCGGCCAGAGTTAAGAACAGTGGCCGCCAGAGTTAAGAACAGTGGCCGCCAAAGATTACAACAGTGGCCGCGAGGGTTAAGAACAGTGGCTACAATAGTTAAGAACAGTGACCGCAATAGTTAAGAACAGTGGCCGCCAGAGTTAAGAACAGTGACCGATAGAGTTAATAACAGTGGCCGCCAAAGTTAAGAACAGTGTCCGCCAGAGTTAAGAACAGTGGCCACCAGAGTAAAGAACAGTGACCACCAGAGTAAAGAACAGTGGCTGTCAGAGTTAAGATCAGTGGTTGCTAGAGTTAAGAACAGTTACCGCTAGTGTTAAGAACAGTGGCTGCCGGAGTTAAGAACAGTTGCCGCCAGAATTAAGAACAGTGGCTGCCAGATTTAGGAACAGTGGACGCCAGAGCAAAGAATTGTGGCTGCCGGAGTTAAGAACAGTGGCTGCCAGAGTAAAGAACAGTTGCCGCCAGAGTTAAGAACAGTGGCGGCCAGAGTTAAGAACAGTTGCTGCCAGAGTTAAAACAGTGGCCGCCAGAGTTAAGAACAGTGGCCGCCAGATTTAAGAACAGTGTCCGCAAGAATTAAGAACAGTGGCCACCAGGGTTAAGTTCAGTGGCTGCCAGAGCTAAGAACAATTACCGCCAGAGTTAAGATCAGTAGTAGCCAGAGTTAAGATCAGTGGCCGCCCCAGTTAAGAACAGTGGCTGCCAGAGCTAAGAACAGTTACCGCCAGAGTTAAGAACAGTGGCTGCCAGAGATAAGAACAGTTGCTGCCAGAGTTAAGAACAGTTGCCACCAGAGTTAAGAACAGTTGCCGCCAGAGTTAAGAACAGTGGCTGCCAGAGTTAAGAGCAGTGGCCGCCTGAGGAAAGAACAGTGGCTGCCGGAGTTCAGAACAGTTGCCGCCAGAGTTAAGAACAGTGGCCGCCAGAGTTAAGAACAGTTGCTGCCAGAGTTAAGAACAGTAGCAGCCAGAGATAAGATCAGTGGCCGCCCCAGTTAAGAACAGTGGCTGCCAGAGCTAAGAACAGTTACCGCCAGAGTTAAGAACAGTTGCTGCCAGAGTTAAGAACAGTTGCCACCAGAGTTCAGAACAGTTGCCGCCAGAGTTAAGAACAGTGGCTTCCAGAGTTAAGAACAGTGGCCGCCAGAGGAAAGAACAGTGGCTGCCGGAGTTAAGAACAGTTTCCGCCAGAATTAAGAACAGTGGCTGCCAGATTTAGGAACAGTTACCGCCAGAGTTAAGAACAGTGACTGCCAGAGTTAAGAACAGTGGCCGCCAGAGTTAAGAACAGTGGCCGCCAGAGTTAAGAACAGTGGCCGCCAAAGATTACAACAGTGGCCGCCAGGGTTAAGAACAGTGGCTACAATAGTTAAGAACAGTGACCGCAATAGTTAAGAACAGTGGCCGCCAGAGTTAAGAACAGTGACCGACAGAGTTAATAACAGTGGCCGCCAAAGTTAAGAACAGTGTCCGCCAGAGTTAAGAACAGTGGCCACCAGAGTAAAGAACAGTGACCACCAGAGTAAAGAACAGTGGCTGTCAGAGTTAAGATCAGTGGTTGCTAGAGTTAAGAACAGTTACCGCTAGTGTTAAGAACAGTGGCTGCCGGAGTTAAGAACAGTTGCCGCCAGAATTAAGAACAGTGGCTGCCAGATTTAGGAACAGTTACGGCCAGAGTTAAGAACAATGACTGCCAGAGTTAAGAACACTGGCTGCCAGAGTTAACAACAGTGACTGCCAGAGTTAAGAACAGTTGCCGCTAGAGTTAAGAACAGAACCGCCAAGGTTAAGAACAGTTGCCTCCAGAGTAAAGAACAGTGACTGTCAGAATTAAGAACAGTGGCCGCCGGAGTTAAGAACAGTGGCCGCCAGATTTAGGAACAGTTTCCGCCAGAGTTAAGAACAGTGACTGCTAGAGTAAAGAACACTGGCTGCCAGAGTTAACTTAAGGTTATCTTGAGATGATTTCGGGGCTTTTTAGTGTCCTTGTGGCCCGGTCCTCGACCAGGCCTCTACCCCACAGGAAGCAGCCCGTGACAGCTGACTAACACCCAGGTACCTATTTACTGCTAGGTAACAGGGGCATTCAGCGTGAAAGAAACTTTGCCCATTTGTTTCTGACTCGTGCGGGAATCGAACCCGCGCCACAGAATTACGAGTCCTGCACGCTGTCCACCAGGCTACGAGGCCCCTACGAGTTTGGAACAGTTGCCGCCAGAGTTAAGAACAGTGGCCGCCAGAGTTAAGAACAGTTGCCACCAGAGTTAAGAACAGTTGCCGCCAGAGTTAAGAACAGTGGCCGCCAGAGTTAAGAACAGTTGCCGCCAGAGTTAAGAACAATTGCCGCCAGAGTTAAGAGCAGTACGTGGCCGCTAGAGTTAAAAACAGTGGCGGCCAGAGTTAAAAACAGTGGCGGCCAGAGTTAAGAACAGTGGCGACCAGAGTTAAGAACAGTGGTGGCCAGAGTTAAGAACACACTTTCGCGCATCCGAGCAGACCGTCGTTGTCACCAATATTATTAATCACACCGCACGCGTTCCGCTCTCGGGAGTCACGAGAAAAAATATTTGTAGAAAATCCATTTATTATCCGATCAACTTGGGAATTGTTTACAAATGTTTGCCATGAAATGTACGTTTTCTCTAAAAGCCGAACATTTTATTAAAGAGAACGTTGTGGCAGTGAATCATCGTGGTAAAACAATTGTATTATTGACACCACGAGTATAATCGACGTAGTTTTTATATATGTTGCCGATCGAACGCATCCTTATGTGACCTTTAATACTTATGTTCTTATAGAACATTCTATTGTGAGCACATTGGTACAAAAATGAAATACATACATCGACAAATAAAGTCAGGACAGTGAATTGAATATACACTTTTCAGAGCGAGTTTCGCCGATATGCCGCCGCGGGTAACACTTCGGCCACTTCCCACACTGTTTTGGGTGGGCTACGACATTGAATCTATATTTATATGCATATGTCCGTGTAGAGAATTTTATTGCGATTCCAATGATACTACAGTTAGCAATGTAGGACAACTGCAGGCTTCGCAACCATTAGGAGAGTGGAAACATTTTGTTGCTGTTTAGTGCTCTCGGCGAGTGATCTGAATAGTTTTTTATTTAGTGTTGATAGTCCTTATGCTTTGGCGGCATTTTATAGGTATGTTCTTATACACAATTTTATTACGAACACAGTGATACCAAATTTAAATACGTGCGCCTTCAATTATTGTCAGGACAGTCAAAAGAGTGTACACTTTTTCGATCTTACCGCGTAGGCGCGCGAACCCCTGAAAGCCCATAGGGTATGATTTTTTTTTTGAACGCCTAGAGCAAGAAAGTGATAAATTATTAAGAACAGTGGCGGCCAGAGTTAAGAACAGTGGTGGCCAGAGTTAAGAACAGTGGTGACCAGAGCTAAGAACAGTGATGGCCAGAGTTAAGAACAGTGGTGACCAGAGCTAAGAACAGTGGTAGCCAGAGTTAAGAACAGTGGCGGCCAGAGTTAAGAACAGTGGTGGCCAGAGTTAAGAACAGTGGTGACCAGAGTTAAGAACAGTGGTGGCCAGAGTTAAGAACAGTGGCGGGAAGAGTTAAGAACATTGGCGGCCAGAGTTAAGAACAGTGGTGGCCAGAGTTAAGAACAGTGTCGGCCAGAGTTAAGAACAGTGGTGGCCAGAGTTAAGAGCAGTGGCGGCCAGAGTTAAGAACAGTGGCGGCCAGAGTTAAGAACAGTGTCGGCCAGAGTTAAGAACAGTGGTGGCCAGAGTTAAGAACAGTGGTGGCCAGAGTTAAGAACAGTGGTGGCCAGAGTTAATTAATAAGAACAGTGGCGGCCAGAGTTAAGAACATTGGCGGCCAGAGTTAAGAACAGTGGTGGCCAGAGTTAAGAACAGTGGCGGCCAGAGTTAAGAACAGTGTCGGTAAGAGTTAAGAACAGTGGTGGCCAGAGTTAAGAACAGTGTTGGCCAGAGTTAAGAACAGTGGTGGCCAGAGTTAAGAACAGTGGCGGCCAGAGATAAGAACAGTGGTGGCCAGAGTTAAGAACAGTGGTGGCCAGAGTTAAGAACAGTGGCGGCCAGAGTTAAGAACATTGTCGGCCAGAGTGAAGAACAGTGGCGGCCAGAGTTAAGAACATTGGCAGCCAGAGTTAAGAACAGTGGCCGCCAAAGATTACAACAGTGGCCGCCAGGGTTAAGAACAGTGGCTGCAATAGTTAAGAACAGTGGCCGCAATAGTTAAGAACAGTGGCCGCCAGAGTTAAGAACAGTGACCGACAGAGTTAATAACAGTGGCCGCCAAAGTTAAGAACAGTGTCCGCCAGAGTTAAGAACAGTGGCCACCAGAGTAAAAAACAGTGACCACCAGAGTAAAGAACAGTGGCTGTCAGAGTTAAGATCAGTGGTTGCTAGAGTTAAGAACAGTTACCGCTAGTGTTAAGAACAGTGGCTGCCGGAGTTAAGAACAGTTGCCGCCAGAATTAAGAACAGTGGCTGCCAGATTTAGGAACAGTTACGGCCAGAGTTAAGAACAGTGACTGCCAGAGTTAAGAACACTGGCTGCCAGAGTTAACAACAGTGACTGCCAGAGTTAAGAACAGTTGCCGCTAGAGTTAAGAACAGAACCGCCAAGGTTAAGAACAGTTGCCTCCAGAGTAAAGAACAGTGACTGTCAGAATTAAGAACAGTGGCCGCCGGAGTTAAGAACAGTGGCCGCCAGATTTAGGAACAGTTTCCGCCAGAGTTAAGAACAGTGACTGCCAGAGTTAAGAACACTGGCTGCCAGAGTTAAGAACAGTGACTGCCAGAGTTAAGAACACTGGCTGCCAGAGTTAAGAACAGTGACTGCCAGAGTTAAGAACACTGGCTGCCAGAGTTAAGAACAGTGACTGCCAGAGTTAAGAACACTGGCTGCCAGAGTTAACTTAAGGTTATCTTGAGATGATTTCGGGGCTTTTTAGTGTCCTTGTGGCCCGGTCCTCGACCAGGCCTCCACCCTCCAGGAAGCAGCCCGTGACAGCTGACTAACTCCCAGGTACCTATTTACTGCTAGGTAACAGGGGCATTCAGCGTGAAAGAAACTTTGCCCATTTGTTTCTGCCTCGTGCGGGAATCGAACCCGCGCCACAGAATTACGAGTCCTGCGCGCTGTCCACCAGGCTACGAGGCCCCTACGAGTTAGGAACAGTTGCCGCCAGAGTTAAGAACAGTGGCCGCCAGAGTTAAGAACAGTTGCCACCAGAGTTTAGAACAGTTGCCGCCAGAGTTAAGAACAGTGGCCGCCAGAGTTAAGAACAGTTGCCGCCAGAGTTAAGAACAATTGCCGCCAGAGTTAAGAACAGTGGCCGCTAGAGTTAAAAACAGTGGCGGCCAGAGTTAAAAACAGTGGCGGCCAGAGTTAAGAACAGTGGCGACCAGAGTTAAGAACAGTGGAGGCCAGAGTTAAGAACACACTTTCGCGCATCCGAGCAGACCGTCGTTGTCACCAATATTATTAATCACACCGCACGCGTTCCGCTCTCGGGAGTCACGAGAAAAAATATTTGTAGAAAATCCATTTATTATCCGATCAACTTGGGAATTGTTTACAAATGTTTGCCATGAAATGTACGTTTTCTCTAAAAGCCGAATATTTTATTAAAGAGAACGTTGTGGCAGTGAATCATCGTGGTAAAACAATTGTATTATTGACACCACGAGTATAATCGACGTAGTTTTTATTTATGTTGCCGGTCGAACGCATCCTTATGTGACCTTTAATACTTATGTTCTTATAGAACATTCTATTGTGAGCACATTGGTACAAAAATGAAATACATACATCGACAAATAAAGTCAGGACAGTGAATTGAATATACACTTTTCAGAGCGAGTATCGCCGATATGCCGCCGCGGGTAACACTTCGGCCACTTCCCACACTGTTTTGGGTGGGCTACGACATTGAATCTATATTTATATGCATATGTCCGTGTAGAGAATTTTATTGTGATTCCAATGATACCACAGTTAGCAATGTAGGACAACTGTAGGCTTCGCAACCATTAGGAGAGTGGAAGCATTTTGTTGCTGTTTAGTGCTCTCGGCGAGTGATCTGAATAGTTTTTTATTTAGTGTTGATAGTCCTTATGCTTTGGCGGCATTTTATAGGTATGTTCTTATACACAATTTTATTACGAACACAGTGATACCAAATTTAAATACGTGCGCCTTCAATTATTGTCAGGACAGTCAAAAGAGTGTACACTTTTTCGATCTTACCGCGTAGGCGCGCGAACCCCTGAAAGCCCATAGGGTATGATTTTTTTTTTGAACGCCTAGAGCGAGAAAGTGATAAATTATTAAGAACAGTGGTGGCCAGAGTTAAGAACAGTGGTGGCCAGAGTTAAGAACAGTGGTGGCCAGAGTTAAGAACAGTGGTGACCAGAGTTAAGAACAGTGGTAGCCAGAGCTAAGAACAGTGGTGGCCAGAGTTAAGAACAGTGGTGGCCAGAGTTAAGAACAGTGGTGACCAGAGTTAAGAACAGTGGTAGCCAGAGTTAAGAACAGTGGCGGCCAGAGTTAAGAACAGTGGCGGCCAGAGTTAAGAACAGTGGCGGCCAGAGTTAAGAACATTGGCGGCCAGAGTTAAGAACATTGGCGGCCAGAGTTAAGAACATTGGCGGCCAGAGTTAAGAACAGTGGTGGCCAGAGTTAAGAACAGTGGCGTCCAGAGTTAATAACATTGGCGGCCAGAGTTAAGAACAGTGGTGGCCAGAGTTAAGAACAGTGGCGGCCAGAGTTAAGAACAGTGGCGGCCAGAGTTAAGAACAGTGGCGGCCAGAGTTAAGAACAGTGGCGGCCAGAGTTAAGAACAGTGGCGGCCAGAGTTAAGAACATTGGCGGCCAGAGTTAAGAACAGTGGTGGCCAGAGTTAAGAACAGTGGTGGCCAGAGTTAAGAACAGTGGCGGCCAGAGTTAATAACATTGGCGGCCAGAGTTAAGAACAGTGGTGGCCAGAGTTATGAACAGTGGCGGCCAGAGTTAAGAACAGTGGCGGCCAGAGTTAAGAACAGTGGCGGCCAGAGTTAAGAACAGTGGCGGCCAGAGTTAAGAACAGTGGTGGCCAGAGTTAAGAACAGTGGTGGCCAGAGTTAAGAACAGTGGTGGCCAGAGTTAAGAAGAGTGGCGGCCAGAGTTAAGAACAGTGTCGGCCAGAGTTAAGAACAGTGGTGGCCAGAGTTAAGAACAGTGGCAGCCCGAGTTAAGAACAGTGGCGGCCAGAGTTAAGAACAGTGTCGGCCAGAGTTAAGAACAGTGGTGGCCAGAGTTAAGAACAGTGGTGGCCAGAGTTAATTAATAAGAACAGTGGCGGCCAGAGTTAAGAACATTGGCGGCCAGAGTTAAGAACAGTGGTGGCCAGAGTTAAGAACAGTGGCGGCCAGAGTTAAGAACAGTGTCGGTAAGAGTTAAGAACAGTGGTGGTCAGAGTTAAGAACAGTGTTGGCCAGAGTTAAGAACAGTGGTGGCCAGAGTTAAGAACAGTGGCGGCCAGAGATAAGAACAGTGGTGGCCAGAGTTAAGAACAGTGGTGGCCAGAGTTAGGAACAGTGGGGGCCAGAGTTAAGAACATTGTCGGCCACAGTGAAGAACAGTGGCGGCCAGAGTTAAGAACAGTGGCAGCCAGAGTTAAGAACAGTGGCGTTCAGAGTTAAGAACAGTGGTGGCCAGAGTTAAGAACAGTGGTGGCCAGAGTTAAGAACAGTGGCGGCTAGAGTTAAGAACAGTGTCGGCCAGAGTTAAGAACAGTGGCGGCCAGAGTTAAGAACAGTGGCGCGGCCAGAGTTAAGAACAGTGAAAGCCAGAGTTAAGAACAGTTGCCGTTAGAGTTAAGAACTGGTGCCGCCAGAGTTAAGAACAGTGGCCGCCAGAGTTAAGAACAGTGGCCGCCAGAGTTAAGAACAGTGGCTCCAATAGTTAAGAACATTAGCCGCCAGAGTTAAGAACAGTGGCCGCCAGAGTTATGAACTGTGGGTACCAGAGTTAAGAACAGTGGCCGCCAGAGTTAAGAATAGTGGCCGCCAGAGTTAAGAACAGTGGCTCCAATAGTTAAGAACATTAGCCGCCAGAGTTAAGAACAGTGGCCGCCAGAGTTAAGAACAGTGGCCGCCAGAGTTAAGAACAGTGGCCGCTAGGGTTAAGAACAGTGGCTCCAATAGTTAAGAACATTAGCCGCCAGAGTTAAGAACAGTGGCCGCCAGAGTTATGAACAGTGGGTACCAGAGTTAAGAACAGTGGCCGCCAGAGTTAAGAATAGTGGCCGCCAGAGTTAAGAACAGTGGCTCCAATAGTTAAGAACATTAGCCGCCAGAGTTAAGAACAGTGGCCGCCAGAGTTAGGAACAGTGGCCGCCAGAGTTAGGAACAGTGGCTGCCAGAGTTAAGAACAGTGGCCGCCAGAGTTAAGAACAGTGGCTGCCAGAGTTAAGAACATTGGCTGCCAGAGTTAGGAACAGTGGTCGCCAGAGTAAAGAACAGTGGCTGCCTGAATTAAGAAAAGTGGCTGCCAGAGTTAAGAACAGTTGCCGCCAGAGTTAAGAACAGTGGCCGCCAGAGTTAAGAACAGTTACTGCCAGAGTTAAAAACAGTGGCCGCCAGAGTTAAGAACTGTGGCCCCAGAGTTAAGAACAGTGGCTGCCAGAGCTAAGAACAGTTACCACCAGAGTTAAGAACAGTGGCTGCCAGATTTAAAAACAGTTGCTGCCTGAGTTAAGAACAGTTGCCACCAGAGTTAGGAACAGTTGCCGCCAGAGTTAAGAACAGTGGCTGCCAGAGTTAAGAACAGTGGGCGCCAGAGGAAAGAACAGTGGCTGCCGGAGTTAAGAACAGTTGCCGCCAGAGTTAAGAACTGTGGCCGCCAGAGTTAAGAACAGTGACCGACAGAGTTAATAACAGTGGCCGCCAAAGTTAAGAACAGTGTCCGCCAGAGTTAAGAACAGTGGCCACCAGAGTAAAGAACAGTGACCACCAGAGTAAAGAACAGTGGCTGTCAGAGTTAAGATCAGTGGTTGCTAGAGTTAAGAACAGTTACCGCTAGTGTTAAGAACAGTGGCTGCCGGAGTTAAGAACAGTTGCCGCCAGAATTAAGAACAGTGGCTGCCAGATTTAGGAACAGTTACGGCCAGAGTTAAGAACAGTGACTGCCAGAGTTAAGAACACTGGCTGCCAGAGTTAACAACAGTGACTGCCAGAGTTAAGAACAGTTGCCGCTAGAGTTAAGAACAGAACCGCCAAGGTTAAGAACAGTTGCCTCCAGAGTAAAGAACAGTGACTGTCAGAATTAAGAACAGTGGCCGCCGGAGTTAAGAACAGTGGCCGCCAGATTTAGGAACAGTTTCCGCCAGAGTTAAGAACAGTGACTGCTTGAGTTAAGAACACTGGCTGCCAGAGTTAACTTAAGGTTATCTTGAGATGATTTCGGGGCTTTTTAGTGTCCTTGTGGCCCGGTCCTCGACCAGGCCTCCACCCCCCAGGAAGCAGCCCGTGACAGCTGACTAACACCCAGGTACCTATTTACTGCTAGGTAACAGGGGCATTCAGGGCGAAAGAAACTTTGCCCATTTGTTTCTGCCTCGTGCGGGAATCGAACCCGCGCCACAGAATTACGAGTCCTGCGCGCTGTCCACCAGGCTACGAGGCCCCTACGAGTTAGGAACAGTTGCCGCCAGAGTTAAGAACAGTGGCCACCAGAGTTAAGAACAGTTGCCACCAGAGTTAAGAACAGTTGCCGCCAGAGTTAAGAACAGTGGCCGCCAGAGTTAAGAACAGTTGCCGCCAGAGTTAAGAACAATTGCCGCCAGAGTTAAGAACAGTGGCCGCTAGAGTTAAAAACAGTGGCGGCCAGAGTTAAAAACAGTGGCGGCCAGAGTTAAGAACAGTGGCGACCAGAGTTAAGAACAGTGGAGGCCAGAGTTAAGAACACACTTTCGCGCATCCGAGCAGACCGTCGTTGTCACCAATATTATTAATCACACCGCACGCGTTCCGCTCTCGGGAGTCACGAGAAAAAATATTTGTAGAAAATCCATTTATTATCCGATCAACTTGGGAATTGTTTACAAATGTTTGCCATGAAATGTACGTTTTCTCTAAAAGCCGAACATTCTATTAAAGAGAACGTTGTGGCAGTGAATCATCGTGGTAAAACAATTGTATTATTGACACCACGAGTATAATCGACGTAGTTTTTATATATGTTGCCGGTCGAACGCATCCTTATGTGACCTTTAATACTTATGTTCTTATAGAACATTCTATTGTGAGCACATTGGTACAAAAATGAAATACATACATCGATAAATAAAGTCAGGACAGTGAATTGAATATACACTTCTCAGAGCGAGTTTCGCCGATATGCCGCCGCGGGAAACACTTCCGCCACTTCCCACACTGTTTTGGGTGGGCTACGACATTGAATCTATATTTATATGCATATGTCCGTGTAGAGAATTTTATTGCGATTCCAATGATACCACAGTTAGCAATGTAGGACCACTGTAGGCTTCGCAACCATTAGGAGAGTGAAAACATTTTGTTGCTGTTTAGTGCTCTCGGCGAGTGATCTGAATAGTTTTTTATTTAGTGTTGATAGTCCTTATGCTTTGGCGGCATTTTATAAGTATGTTCTTATACACAATTTTATTACGAACACAGTGATACCAAATTTAAATACGTGCGCCTTCAATTATTGTCAGGACAGTCAAAAGAGTGTACACTTTTTCGATCTTACCGCGTAGGCGCGCGAACCCCTGAAAGCCCATAGGGTATGAATTTTTTTTTGAACGCCTAGAGCGTGAAAGTGATAAATTATTAAGAACAGTGGTGGCCAGAGTTAAGAACAGTGGTGGCCAGAGTTAAGAACAGTGGTGGCCAGAGTTAAGAACAGTGGTGGCCAGAGTTAAGAACAGTGGTGACCAGAGTTAAGAACAGTGGTAGCCAGAGTTAAGAACAGTGGTGACCAGAGCTAAGAACAGTGGTGGCCAGAGTTAAGAACAGTGGTGACCAGAGCTAAGAACAGTGGTGGCCAGAGTTAAGAACAGTGGCGGCCAGAGTTAAGAACAGTGGCGGCCAGAGTTAAGAACAGTGGTGGCCAGAGTTAAGAACAGTGGTGGCCAGAGTTAAGAACAGTGGTGGCCAGAGTTAAGAACAGTGGCGGCCAGAGTTAAGAACATTGGCGGCCAGAGTTAAGAACAGTGGTGGCCAGAGTTAAGAACAGTGGCGGCCAGAGTTAAGAACAGTGGCGGCCAGAGTTAAGAACAGTGGCGGCCAGAGTTAAGAACAGTGCCGGCCAGAGTTAAGAACAGTGGTGGCCAGAGTTAAGAACAGTGGTGGCCAGAGTTAAGAACAGTGGTGGCCAGAGTTAAGAAGAGTGGCGGCCAGAGTTAAGAACAGTGTCGGCCAGAGTTAAGAACAGTGGTGGCCAGAGTTAAGAACAGTTAGGGCCAGAGTTAAGAACAGTGGCGGCCAGAGTTAAGAACAGCGTCGGCCAGAGTTAAGAACAGTGGTGGCCAGAGTTAAGAACAGTGGTGGCCAGAGTTAAGAAGAGTGGCGGCCAGAGTTAAGAACAGTGTCGGCCAGAGTTAAGAACAGTTGTGGCCAGAGTTAAGAACAGTTAGGGCCAGAGTTAAGAACAGTGGCGGCCAGAGTTAAGAACAGTGTCGGTAAGAGTTAAGAACAGTGGTGGCCAGAGTTAAGAACAGTGTTGGCCAGAGTTAAGAACAGTGGTGGCCAGAGTTAAGAACAGTGGCGGCCAGAGATAAGAACAGTGGTGGCCAGAGTTAAGAACAGTGGTGGCCAGAGTTAAGAACAGTGGCGGCCAGAGTTAAGAACATTGTCGGCCAGAGTGAAGAACAGTGGCGGCCAGAGTTAAGAACAGTGGCAGCCAGAGTTAAGAACAGTGGCGTTCAGAGTGAAGAACAGTGGTGGCCAGAGTTAAGAAGAGTGGTGGCCAGAGTTAAGAACAGTGGCGGCTAGAGTTAAGAACAGTGTCGGCCAGAGTTAAGAACAGTGGCGGCCAGAGTTAAGAACAGTGGCGGCCAGAGTTAAGAACAGTGACTGCCAGAGTTAAGAACAGTTGCCGTTAGAGTTAAGAACTGGTGCCGCCAGAGTTAAGAACAGTGGCCGCCAGAGTTAAGAACAGTGGCCGCCAGAGTTAAGAACAGTGACCGCCAGAGTTAAGAACAGTGGCTCCAATAGTTAAGAACATTAGCCGCCAGAGTTAAGAACAGTGGCCGCCAGAGTTATGAACAGTGGGTACCAGAGTTAAGAACAGTGGCCGCCAGAGTTAAGAATAGTGGCCGCCAGAGTTAAGAACAGTGGCTCCAATAGTTAAGAACATTAGCCGCCAGAGTTAAGAACAGTGGCCGCCAGAGTTAAGAACAGTGGCCGCCAGAGTTAAGAACAGTGGCCGCCAGGGTTAAGAACAGTGGCTCCAATAGTTAAGAACATTAGCCGCCAGAGTTAAGAACAGTGGTGACCAGAGCTAAGAACAGTGGTGGCCAGAGTTAAGAACAGTGGTGACCAGAGCTAAGAACAGTGGTGGCCAGAGTTTAGAACAGTGGCGGCCAGAGTTAAGAACAGTGGCGGCCAGAGTTAAGAACAGTGGTGGCCAGAGTTAAGAACAGTGGTGGCCAGAGTTAAGAACAGTGGTGGCCAGAGTTAAGAACAGTGGCGGCCAGAGTTAAGAACATTGGCGGCCAGAGTTCAGAACAGTGGTGGCCAGAGTTAAGAACAGTGGCGGCCAGAGTTAAGAACAGTGGCGGCCAGAGTTAAGAACAGTGGCGGCCAGAGTTAAGAACAGTGCCGGCCAGAGTTAAGAACAGTGGTGGCCAGAGTTAAGAACAGTGGTGGCCAGAGTTAAGAACAGTGGTGGCCAGAGTTAAGAAGAGTGGCGGCCAGAGTTAAGAACAGTGTCGGCCAGAGTTAAGAACAGTGGTGGCCAGAGTTAAGAACAGTTAGGGCCAGAGTTAAGAACAGTGGCGGCCAGAGTTAAGAACAGCGTCGGCCAGAGTTAAGAACAGTGGTGGCCAGAGTTAAGAACAGTGGTGGCCAGAGTTAAGAAGAGTGGCGGCCAGAGTTAAGAACAGTGTCGGCCAGAGTTAAGAACAGTTGTGGCCAGAGTTAAGAACAGTTAGGGCCAGAGTTAAGAACAGTGGCGGCCAGAGTTAAGAACAGTGTCGGTAAGAGTTAAGAACAGTGGTGGCCAGAGTTAAGAACAGTGTTGGCCAGAGTTAAGAACAGTGGTGGCCAGAGTTAAGAACAGTGGCGGCCAGAGATAAGAACAGTGGTGGCCAGAGTTAAGAACAGTGGTGGCCAGAGTTAAGAACAGTGGCGGCCAGAGTTAAGAACATTGTCGGCCAGAGTGAAGAACAGTGGCGGCCAGAGTTAAGAACAGTGGCAGCCAGAGTTAAGAACAGTGGCGTTCAGAGTTAAGAACAGTGGTGGCCAGAGTTAAGAACAGTGGTGGCCAGAGTTAAGAACAGTGGCGGCTAGAGTTAAGAACAGTGTCGGCCAGAGTTAAGAACAGTGGCAGCCAGAGTTAAGAACAGTGGCGGCCAGAGTTAAGAACAGTGACTGCCAGAGTTAAGAACAGTTGCCGTTAGAGTTAAGAACTGGTGCCGCCAGAGTTAAGAACAGTGGCCGCCAGAGTTAAGAACAGTGGCCGCCAGAGTTAAGAACAGTGACCGCCAGAGTTAAGAACAGTGGCTCCAATAGTTAAGAACATTAGCCGCCAGAGTTAAGAACAGTGGCCGCCAGAGTTATGAACAGTGGGTACCAGAGTTAAGAACAGTGGCCGCCAGAGTTAAGAATAGTGGCCGCCAGAGTTAAGAACAGTGGCTCCAATAGTTAAGAACATTAGCCGCCAGAGTTAAGAACAGTGGCCGCCAGAGTTAAGAACAGTGGCCGCCAGAGTTAAGAACAGTGGCCGCCAGGGTTAAGAACAGTGGCTCCAATAGTTAAGAACATTAGCCGCCAGAGTTAAGAACAGTGGCCGCCAGAGTTATGAACAATGGGTACCAGAGTTAAGAACAGTGGCCGCCAGAGTTAAGAATAGTGGCCGCCAGAGTTAAGAACAGTGGCTCCAATAGTTAAGAACATTAGCCGCCAGAGTTAAGAACAGTGGCCACCAGAGTTAAGAACAGTGGCCGCCAGAGTTAGGAACAGTGGCTGCCAGAGTTAAGAACAGTGGCCGCCAGAGTTAAGAACAGTGGCTGCCAGAGTTAAGAACAATGGCTGCCAGAGTTAAGAACAGTGGCCGCTAGAGGAAAGAACAGTTGCCACCAGAGTTAAGAACAGTGGCTGCCAGAGTTAAGAACAGTTGCCGCCAGAGTTAAGAACAGTGGCGGCCAGAGTTAAGAACAGTTGCCGCCAGAGTTAAGAACAGTGGGTGCCAGAGTTAAGAACAGTGGCGGCCAGAGTTAAGCACAGTGGGTGCCAGAGTTAAGAACAGTGGGTGCCAGAGTTAAGAACAGTGGGTGCCAGAGTTAAGAACAGTGGCGGCCAGAGTTAAGAACAGTGGCGGTCAGAGTTAAGAACAGTGGCGGCCAGAGTTAAGAACATTGGCGGCCAGAGTTAAGAACAGTGGTGGCCAGAGTTAAGAACAGTGGCGGCCAGAGTTAAGAACAGTGGCGGCCAGAGTTAAGAACAGTGGCGGCCAGAGTTAAGAACAGTGCCGGCCAGAGTTAAGAACAGTGGTGGCCAGAGTTAAGAACAGTGGTGGCCAGAGTTAAGAACAGTGGTGGCCAGAGTTAAGAAGAGTGGCGGCCAGAGTTAAGAACAGTGTCGGCCAGAGTTAAGAACAGTGGTGGCCAGAGTTAAGAACAGTTAGGGCCAGAGTTAAGAACAGTGGCGGCCAGAGTTAAGAACAGCGTCGGCCAGAGTTAAGAACAGTGGTGGCCAGAGTTAAGAACAGTGGTGGCCAGAGTTAAGAAGAGTGGCGGCCAGAGTTAAGAACAGTGTCGGCCAGAGTTAAGAACAGTTGTGGCCAGAGTTAAGAACAGTTAGGGCCAGAGTTAAGAACAGTGGCGGCCAGAGTTAAGAACAGTGTCGGTAAGAGTTAAGAACAGTGGTGGCCAGAGTTAAGAACAGTGTTGGCCAGAGTTAAGAACAGTGGTGGCCAGAGTTAAGAACAGTGGCGGCCAGAGATAAGAACAGTGGTGGCCAGAGTTAAGAACAGTGGTGGCCAGAGTTAAGAACAGTGGCGGCCAGAGTTAAGAACATTGTCGGCCAGAGTGAAGAACAGTGGCGGCCAGAGTTAAGAACAGTGGCAGCCAGAGTTAAGAACAGTGGCGTTCAGAGTTATGAACAGTGGTGGCCAGAGTTAAGAACAGTGGTGGCCAGAGTTAAGAACAGTGGCGGCTAGAGTTAAGAACAGTGTCGGCCAGAGTTAAGAACAGTGGCGGCCAGAGTTAAGAACAGTGGCGGCCAGAGTTAAGAACAGTGACTGCCAGAGTTAAGAACAGTTGCCGTTAGAGTTAAGAACTGGTGCCGCCAGAGTTAAGAACAGTGGCCGCCAGAGTTAAGAACAGTGGCCGCCAGAGTTAAGAACAGTGACCGCCAGAGTTAAGAACAGTGGCTCCAATAGTTAAGAACATTAGCCGCCAGAGTTAAGAACAGTGGCCGCCAGAGTTATGAACAGTGGGTACCAGAGTTAAGAACAGTGGCCGCCAGAGTTAAGAATAGTGGCCGCCAGAGTTAAGAACAGTGGCTCCAATAGTTAAGAACATTAGCCGCCAGAGTTAAGAACAGTGGCCGCCAGAGTTAAGAACAGTGGCCGCCAGAGTTAAGAACAGTGGCCGCCAGGGTTAAGAACAGTGGCTCCAATAGTTAAGAACATTAGCCGCCAGAGTTAAGAACAGTGGCCGCCAGAGTTATGAACAATGGGTACCAGAGTTAAGAACAGTGGCCGCCAGAGTTAAGAATAGTGGCCGCCAGAGTTAAGAACAGTGGCTCCAATAGTTAAGAACATTAGCCGCCAGAGTTAAGAACAGTGGCCACCAGAGTTAAGAACAGTGGCCGCCAGAGTTAGGAACAGTGGCTGCCAGAGTTAAGAACAGTGGCCGCCAGAGTTAAGAACAGTGGCTGCCAGAGTTAAGAACAATGGCTGCCAGAGTTAAGAACAGTGGCCGCTAGAGGAAAGAACAGTTGCCACCAGAGTTAAGAACAGTGGCTGCCAGAGTTAAGAACAGTTGCCGCCAGAGTTAAGAACAGTGGCGGCCAGAGTTAAGAACAGTTGCCGCCAGAGTTAAGAACAGTGGGTGCCAGAGTTAAGAACAGTGGCGGCCAGAGTTAAGCACAGTGGGTGCCAGAGTTAAGAACAGTGGGTGCCAGAGTTAAGAACAGTGGGTGCCAGAGTTAAGAACAGTGGCGGCCAGAGTTAAGAACAGTGGCGGCCAGAGTTAAGAACAGTTGCCACCAGAGTTAAGAACAGTGGCCGCCAGAGTTAAGAACAGTGGTGGCCAGAGTTAAGAACAGTGGCGGCCAGAGTTAAGAACAGTGGCAGCCAGGGTTAAGAACAGTGGCGTTCAGAGATAAGAACAGTGGTGGCCAGAGTTAAGAACAGTGGTGGCCAGAGTTAAGAACAGTGGCGGCTAGAGTTAAGAACAGTGTCGGCCAGAGTTAAGAACAGTGGCGGCCAGAGTTAAGAACAGTGGCGGCCAGAGTTAAGAACAGTGACTGCCAGAGTTAAGAACAGTTGCCGTTAGAGTTAAGAACTGGTGCCGCCAGAGTTAAGAACAGTGGCCGCCAGAGTTAAGAACAGTGGCTCGAATAGTTAAGAACTTTAGCCGCCAGAGTTAAGAACAGTGGCCGCCAGAGTTAAGAATAGTGGCCGCCAGAGTTAAGAACAGTGGCTCCAATAGTTAAGAACATTAGCCGCCAGAGTTAAGAACAGTGGCCGCCAGAGTTAAGAACAGTGGCCGCCAGAGTTAAGAACAGTGGCCGCCAGGGTTAAGAACATTGGCTCCAATAGTTAAGAACATTAGCCGCCAGAGTTAAGAACAGTGGCCGCCAGAGTTATGAACAGTGGGTACCAGAGTTAAGAACAGTGGCCACCAGAGTTAAGAATAGTGGCCGCCAGAGTTAAGAACAGTGGCTCCAATAGTTAAGAACATTAGCCGCCAGAGTTAAGAACAGTGGCCGCCAGAGTAAAGAACAGTGGCCGCCAGAGTTAGGAACAGTGGCTGCCAGAGTTAAGAACAGTGGCCGCCAGAGTTAAGAACAGTGGCTGCCAGAGTTAAGAACAGTGGCTGCCAGAGTTAGGAACAGTGGTCGCCAGAGTAAAGAACAGTGGCTGCCTGAATTAAGAACAGTGGCTGCCAGAGTTAAGAACAGTTGCCGCCAGAGTTAAGAACAGTGGCCGCCAGAGTTAAGAACAGTTACTGCCAGAGTTAAAAACAGTGGCCGCCAGAGTTAAGAACTGTGGCCCCAGAGTTAAGAACAGTGGCTGCCAGAGCTAAGAACAGTTACCACCAGAGTTAAGAACAGTGGCTGCCAGAGTTAAGAACAGTTGCTGCCTGAGTTAAGAACAGTTGCCACCAGAGTTAAGAACAGTGGCCGCCAGAGTTAAGAACAGTGGCTGCCAGAGTTAAGAACAGTAGCAGCCAGAGTTAAGATCAGTGGCCGTCCCAGTTAAACACAGTGGCTGCCAGAGCTAAGAACAGTTACCGCCAGAGTTAAGAACAGTGGCTGCCAGAGTTAAGAACAGTTGCTGCTAAAGTTAAGAACAGTTGCCACCAGAGTTAAGAACAGTTGCCGCCAGAGTTAAGAACAGTGGCGGCCAGAGTTAAGAACAGATTCCGCCAGAGTGAAGAACAGTGACTGCCAGAGTTAAGAACAGTTGCCGCCAGAGTTAAGATCTGTTGCCGCCAGAGTTAAGAACAGTGGCGGCCAGAGTTAAGATCATTTGCCGCCAGAGTTAAGAACAGTGGCGGCCAGAGTTAAGAACAGTTGCCGCCAGAGTTAAGAACAGTGGCGGCCAGAGTTATGAACAATGGCGGCCAGAGTTAAAAACAGTGGCGGCCAGAGTTATGAACAGTGGCGTCCAGAGTTAAGAACAGTGGCGGCCAGAGTTTAGAACAGTGGCGGCCAGAGTTAAGAACAGTGGCGGCCAGAGTTAAGAACAGTGGTGGCCAGAGTTAAGAACAGTGGCGGCCAGAGTTAAGAACAGTGGCGGCCAGAGTTAAGAACAGTGGCGGCCAGAGTTAAGAACAGTGGCGGCCAGAGTTAAGAACAGTGGCGGCCAGAGTTAAGAACAGTGGTGGCCAGATTTAAGAACAGTGGCGGTCAGAGTTAAGAACAGTTACTGCCAGAGTTAAAAACAGTGGCGGCCAGAGTTAAGAACAGTGGCTGACCGATTTAAGAACAGGGTCCGCCAGAGTTAAGAACAGTTACCGCCAGAGTTAAGAACAGTGGCTGACAGAGTTAAGAGCAGTTGTTGCCTGAGTTAAGAACAGTTGCCACCAGAGTTAAGATCAGTGGCCGCCCCAGTTAAGAACAGTGGCAGCCAGAGTTAAGAACAGTTGCCGCCAGAGTTAAGAACAGTTGCCGCCAGAGTTAAGAACAGTGGCTGCCAGAGTTAAGAACAGTGGCTGCCAGAGTTAAGAACAGTGGCCGCTAGAGGAAAGAACAGTTGCCACCAGAGTTAAGAACAGTGGCTGCCAGAGTTAAGAACAGTTGCCGCCAGAGTTAAGAACAGTGGCGGCCAGAGTTAAGAACAGTTGCCGCCAGAGTTAAGAACAGTGGGTGCCAGAGTTAAGAACAGTGGCGGCCAGAGTTAAGAACAGTGGCGGCCAGAGTTAAGAACAGTGGGTGCCAGAGTTAAGAACAGTGGGTGCCAGAGTTAAGAACAGTGGCGGCCAGAGTTAAGAACAGTGGCGGCCAGAGTTAAGAACAGTTGCCGCCAGAGTTAAGAACAGTGGCCGCCAGAGTTAAGAACAGTGGTGGCCAGAGTTAAGAACAGTGGCGGCCAGAGTTAAGATCAGTTGCCGCCAGAGTTAAGAACAGTGGCGGCCAGAGTTAAGAACAGTGGCGGCCAGAGTTAAGAACAGTGGCTGCCAGAGTTAAGAACAGTGGCGGCCAGAGTGTGCTGGTGTTGGGTGTTGATTCTTTCGCAAGAGTACTTACCACTAAGTGCAGCGTGGGTGTCCCAGCAGCAGGGTGGGGGCGAGGCAGCGTGGGTGTCCCAGCAGCAGGGTGGGGGCGAGGCAGCGTGGGTGTCCCAGCAGCAGGGTGGGGGCGAGGCAGCGTGGGTGTCCCAGCATCAGGGTGGGGGCGAGGCAGCGTGGGTGTCCCAGCAGCAGGGTGGGGGCGAGGCAGCTTCCTCAGCCACCACTCCACACGGTCACGACCCAGCAGCCTCGCCACGTCTAGAGGTGTGTCTCCCTGTATGTTCCTGGCGTGAGGGTCGAGGCCCGCCGCCACCAAGCACTGTGTTGCCTCCAGACCTCCGACCCTCGCTGCCTTGTGTAGTGCTGTCTCCCCGCGCTTGTTTACAGCGTGACGGTCACACCCGGCAGCTGTCAGCAGCACCTGAACAACACCTGTGTGGTTACCTACGGCAGCATAGTGCAGTGGTGACCGACCATAGTCGTCCCGAGAGTCAGGGTCAGCGCCGGCACCAAGTAGCGTCACCACACACGACTCATGACCATGCTGCGCTGCCACATGTAGTGCGGTCACACCTGTAACACCGGTAATGTTGAGGCTTACATACAACATACACAAACTTGCTTTAACTCTTCATAATACAACATACTGCAGCATGTGTTGTGGTTCTCACCATTATGACCCCTGGACTGCAGGTGAGCCTGGGCGCTGAGCAGCTGCCTCACCACCTGGTCATGACCGCTGCCAGCCGCCCAGTGTAAAGGTGTGAGGGAGGACTCCCCTGAACCCCCCACAGGGAGTCCCGCCGCCAGCAGGTGAGGCACCAGGTGAGTGTGACCCGTCGCAGCCGCCACGCTCAACATGCAGAGTGACTCTTGGGTAACAGGGTCCTCCACCGTGACGGAGGTGTCAGCACCCAGGGCGAGGGCGGCCAACACCAGCACCTGGTCACCACTAACGACTCCCGCCACCAGGTCCTGCAGGATGACAGTGGTCACTGGTAACGGTGCAGGAGATAATGATGTTAACCAATTAAACACATTACCATTAACAACCTAACGACAAACTTTATGACAAGAGCCCATTACTGCAAAAATATAAAGAAATAAAGCAGTACAGCCAGTAACCATCTTGACAGCCAGTTTACCGTTACATTAAATGCTCGTACAGTCGACGACCACCTTAAGCAAAGACCACCAACCAAGTGGCCACTTTATGCATCAGACCAGTCAGCAACAGTCAAAGTTTCCACGATATATATGACCTGAGTCAACAATTTAGGGTCAGGGCTAGGACAGGAAGCCGGGGGCTTGTTATGGATCCTAATAGACTTCCTGAAGACCATTTTGAGCTTTACGGCCTCGGTGGACAGGTAGTTTCGTGTATTATTACACAAAACAACGAACAATCACCTCCAGAGTAATCATAAAACTGCTGCCACTTGTGAAGTGGTCAGCGTTATCAGTTTATATTTGTTCAGTAATATGAGTGTCAGTGAGACCAGCCTTAATGTTCTCTGTACACAGTTGTTGGTGTTGAAGCTCTCAGTGTTTCCATACATGACAGTTGACTTTGTTCTGGGATGACAGTCGCCCATGTTTGTGACGCCTTCATGCTTAGCTACTGTAGCCCAGCCGGGGCATCACATGCCTACTGTAGTCCAGGCGGGAGCATCACATGGATACTGTAGTCCAGGCGGGGCATCTCGTGGCTACAGTACTCCAGTCGGGGCATCTCATGGCTACTGTACTCCAGTCGGGGCATCTCGTGGCTACTGTACTCCAGTCGGGGCATCTCATGGCTACTGTAGTCCAGGCAGGGCATCACATGGCTACTGTAGTCCAAGTGGGGCATCACATGGCTACTGTAGTCCAAGTGGGGCATCACATGGCTACTGTAGTCCAGGCGGGGCATCACATGGCTACTGTAGTCCAGGCGGGGCATCACATGGCTACTGAAGTTCAGGCAGGGCATCACATGGCTACTGTAGTCCAGGCAGGGCATCACATGGCTACTGTAGTCCAGGTGGGGCATCACATGGCTGCTGTAGTCCAGGCAGGGCATCACATGGCTACTGTAGTCCAGGCGGAGCATCACATGGCTACTGTAGTCCAGGCGGGGCATCACATGGCTACTGAAGTCCAGGCAGGGCATCACATAGCTACTGTAATCCAGGCGGGGCATCACATGGCTACTGAAGTCCAGGCGGGGCATCATATGGCTGCTGTAGTCCAGGCGGGGCATCATATGGCTACTGTAGTCCAGGCGGGGCATCATATGGCTACTGTAGTCCAGGCGGGGCATCATATGGCTACTGTAGTCCAGGCGGGGCATCATATGGCTACTGTAGTCCAGGCGGGGCATCATATGGCTACTGTAGTCCAGGCGGGGCATCATATAGCTACTGTAGTCCAGGCGGGGCATCATAAGGCTACTGTAGTCCAGGCGGGGCAACATATGGCTGCTGTAGTCCAGGCGGGGCATCATATGGCTACTGTAGTCCAGGCGGGGCATCACATGGCTGCTGTAGTCCAGGCGGGGCATCATATGGCTACTGTAGTCCAGGCGGGGCATCATATGGCTACTGTAGTCCAGGCCGGGCATCACATGGCTGCTGTAGTCCAGGCGGGGCATCACATGGCTACTGAAGTCCAGGCAAAGCATCACATGGCTACTATAGTCCAGGCGGGGCATCACATGGCTACTGAAGTCCAGGCGGGGCATCACATGGCTACTGAAGTCCAGGCAGGGCATCATATGGCTACTGTAGTCCAGGCGGGGCATCATATGGCTACTGTAGTCCAGGCGGGTCATCATATGGCTGCTGTAGTCCAGGCGGGGCGCATCATATGGCTACTGTAGTCCAGGCGGGGCATCATATTGCTACTGTAGTCCAGACGGGGCATCATATGGCTACTGTAGTCCAGGCGGGTCATCATATGGCTGCTGTAGTAGAGGCGGGGCGCATCATATGGCTACTGTAGTCCAGGCGGGGCATCATATTGCTACTGTAGTCCAGACGGGGCATCATATAGCTACTGTAGTCAAGGGAGGGCATCACATGGCTACTGAAGTCTAGGCGGGGCATCATATGGCTACTGTAGTCCAGACGGGGCATCACATGGCCACTGTAGTCCAGGCAGGGCATCACATGGCTACTGTAGTCCAGGCGGGGCATCACATGGCTACTGTAGTCCAGACGGGGCATCACATGGCCACTGTAGTCCAGGCAGGGCATCACATGGCTACTGTAGTCCAGGCGGGGCATCACATGGCTACTGTAGTCCAGGCAGGGCATCACATGGCTACTGAAGTCCAGGCGGGGCATAACATGGCTTCTGTAGTCCAAGTGGGGCATCACACGGCTACTGTAGTCCAGGCGGGGCATCACATGGCTACTGTAGTCCAGGCGGGGTATCACATGGCTACTGTAGTACAGGCGGAGCATCACATGGCTACTGTATTCCAGGCAGGGCATCACATGGCTACTGTAGTCCAGGCGGGGCATCATATGGCTACTGTAGTCCAGGCGGGGCATCACATGGCTACTGAAGTCCAGGCGGGGCATCACATGGCTACTGTAGTCCAGGCGGGGCATCACATGGCTACTGTAGTCCAGGCGGGGCATCACTTGGCTACTGAAGTCCAGGCGGGGCATCACATGGCTACTGTAGTCCAGGCGGAGCATCACATGGCTACTGTAGTCCAGGCGGAGCATCACATGGCTACTGTAGTCCAGGCGGGGCATCACATGGCTACTGTAGTCCAGGCGGGGCATCACATGGCTACTGTAGTACAGGCGGAGCATCACATGGCTACTGTATTCCAGGCAGGGCATCACATGGCTACTGTAGTCCAGGCGGGGCATCACATGGCCACTGTAGTCCAGGCAGGGCATCACATGGCTTCTGTAGTCCACGCGGGGCATCACATAGCTACTGTAGTCCAGGCGGGGCATTACATGCCTACTGTAGTCCAGGCGGGGCATCACATGGCTACTGTAGTCCAGGCAGGGCATCACATGGCTACTGTAGTCCAGGCGGGGCATCACATGGCTACTGTAGTCCAGGCAGGGCATCACATGGCTACTGTAGTCCAGGCGGGGCATCACATGGCTACTGTAGTCCAGGCTGAGCATCACATGGTTACTGTAGTCCAGGCGGAGCATCACATGGCTACTGTAGTCCAGGCGGGGCATCACATGGCTACTGTAGTCCAGGCAGGGCATCACATGGCTACTGTAGTCTAGGCAGGGCATCACATGGCTACTGTTGTCCAGGCGGGGCATCACATGGCTTCTGTAGTCCAAGTGGGGCATCACACGGCTACTATAGTCCAGGCGGGGCATCACATGGCTACTGTAGTCCAGGCGGGGAATGACATGGCTACTGAAGTCCTGGCGGGGCATCACATGGCTACTTTAGTCCAGGCGAGGCATCACATGGCTACTGAAGTCCAGGCGGGGCATCATATGGCTACTGTAGTCCAGGCGGGGCATCACATGGCTGTTGTAGTCCAGGCGGGGCATCATTTGGCGACTGTAGTCAAGGCGGGGCATCACATGGCTGCTGTAGTCCAGGCAGGGCATCAAATGGCTACTGTAGTCCAGGCAGGGCATCACATGGCTACTGTAGTCCAGGCGGGGCATCACATGGCTACTGTAGTCCAGGCAGGGCATCACATGGCTGCTGTAGTCCAGGCGGGGCATCACATGGCTACTGTAGTCCAGGCGGGGCATCACATGGCTACTGTAGTCCAGGCAGGGCATCATTTGGCGACTGTAGTCCAGGCAGGGCATCACGTGGCTACTGTAGTCCAGGCAGGGCATCACATGGCTGCTGTAGTCCAGGCGCGGCATCACATGGCTACTGTAGTCCAGGCGGGGCATCACATGGCTGCTGTAGTCCAGGCAGGGCATCACATGGCTACTGTAGTCCAGGCGGGGCATCATATGGCTACTGTAGTCCAGGCGGGGCATCATATGGCTACTTTAGTCCAGGCGGGGCATCACATGGCTACTGAAGTCCAGGCAGGGCATCACATGGCTGCTGTAGTCCAGGCGGGGCATCATATGGCTACTGAAGTCCAGGCGGGGCATCACATGGCCACTTTAGTCCAGGCGGGGCCTCACATGGCTACTGAAGTCCAGGCGGGGCATCATATGGCTGTTGTAGTCCAGGCGGGGCATCATATGGCTACTGTAGTCCAGGCGGGGCATCATATGGCTACTGTAGTCCAAGCGGGGCATCATATGGCTACTGTAGTCCAGGCGGGGCATCATATGGCTACTGTAGTCCAGGCGGGGCATCATATGGCTACTGCAGTCCAGGCGGGGCATCACACGGCTACTGTAGTCCAGGCGGGGCATCACATGGCTACTGTAGTCCAGGCGGGGCATGACATGGCTACTGAAGTCCAGGCTGGGCATCACATGGCTACTGTAGTCCAAGTGGGGCATCACACGGCTACTGTAGTCCAGGCGGGGCATCACATGGCTACTGTAGTTCAGGCGGGGAATGACATGGCTACTGAAGTCCAGGCGGGGCATCACATGGCTTCTTTAGTCCAGGCGGGGCATCACATGGCTACTGAAGTCCAGGCGGGGCATCATATGGCTACTGTAGTCCAGGCGGGGCATCATATGGCTACTGTAGTCCAGGCGGGGCATCATAAGGCTACTGTAGTCCAGGCGGGGCATCATATGGCTGCTGTAGTCCAGGCGGGGCATCATATGGCTACTGTAGTCCAGGCGGGGCATCACATGGCTGCTGTAGTCCAAGCGGGGCATCATATGGCTACTGTAGTCCAGGCGGGGCATCATATGGCTACTGTAGTCCAGGCCGGGCATCACATGGCTGCTGTAGTCCAGGCGGGGCATCACATGGCTACTGAAGTCCAGGCAGGGCATCACATGGCTACTATAGTCCAGGCGGGGCATCACATGGCTACTGAAGTCCAGGCGGGGCATCACATGGCTACTGAAGTCCAGGCAGGGCATCACATGGCTACTGCAGTCCAGGCGGGGCATCATATGGCTACTGTAGTCCAGGCGGGGCATCATATGGCTGCTGTAGTCCAGGCGGGGCATCATATGGCTACTGTAGTCCAGGCGGGGCATCATATGGCTACTGTAGTCCAGACGGGGCATCATATGGCTACTGTAGTCAAGGGAGGGCATCACATGGCTACTGAAGTCCAGGCAGGGCATCATATGGCTACTGTAGTCCAGACGGGGCATCACATGGCCACTGTAGTCCAGGCAGGGCATCACATGGCTACTGTAGTCCAGGCGGGGCATCACATGGCTACTGTAGTCCAGGCAGGGCATCACATGGCTACTGAAGTCCAGGCGGGGCATCACATGGCTTCTCTAGTCCAAGTGGGGCATCACACGGCTACTGTAGTCCAGGCGGGGCATCACATGGCTACTGTAGTCCAGGCGGGGTATCACATGGCTACTGTAGTACAGGCGGAGCATCACATGGCTACTGTATTCCAGGCAGGGCATCACATGGCTACTGTAGTCCAGGCGGGGCATCACATGGCTACTGTAGTCCAGGCGGGGCATCACATGGCTACTGAAGTCCAGGCGGGGCATCACATGGCTACTGTAGTCCAGGCGGGGCATCACATGGCTACTGTAGTCCAGGCGGGGCATCACATGGCTACTGAAGTCCAGGCGGGGCATCACATGGCTACTGTAGTACAGGCGGAGCATCACATGGCTACTGTATTCCAGGCAGGGCATCACATGGCTACTGTAGTCCAGGCGGGGCATCATATGGCTACTGTAGTCCAGGCGGAGCATCACATGGCTACTGTAGTCCAGGCGGAGCATCACATGGCTACTGTAGTCCAGGCGGGGCATCACATGGCTACTGTAGTCCAGGCGGGGCATCACATGGCTACTGTAGTACAGGCGGAGCATCACATGGCTACTGTATTCTAGGCAGGGCATCACATGGCTACTGTAGTCCAGGCGGGGCATCACATGGCCACTGTAGTCCAGGCAGGGCATCACATGGCTTCTGTAGTCCACGCGGGGCATCACATAGCTACTGTAGTCCAGGCGGGGAATCACATGGCTACTGTAGTCCAAGCGGGGCATCACATGGCTACTGTAGTCCAGGCAGGGCATCACATGGCTACTGTAGTCCAGGCGGTGGCATCACATGGCTACTGTAGTCCAGGCAGGGCATCACATGGCTACTGTAGTCCAGGCAGGGCATCACATGGCTACTGTAGTCTAGGCAGGGAATCACATGGCTACTGTTGTCCAGGCGGGGCATCACATGGCTTCTGTAGTCCAAGTGGGGCATCACACGGCTACTATAGTCCAGGCGGGGCATCACATGGCTACTTTAGTCCAGGCGGGGCATCACATGGCTACTGAAGTCCAGGCGGGGCATCATATGGCTACTGTAGTCCAGGCGGGGCATCACATGGCTGCTGTAGTCCAGGCGGGGCATCATTTGGCGACTGAAGTCCAGGCGGGGCATCACATGGCTGCTGTAGTCCAGGCAGGGCATCACATGGCTACTGAAGTCCAGGCAGGGCATCACATGGCTACTGTAGTCCAGGCGGGGCATCACATGGCTACTGTAGTCCAGGCAGGGCATCATTTGGCGACTGTAGTCCAGGCAGGGCATCACATGGCTACTGTAGTCCAGGCAGGGCATCACGTGGCTGCTGTAGTCCAGGCGGGGCATCACATGGCTACTGTAGTCCAGGCAGGGCATCATATGGCTGCTGTAGTCCAGGCAGGGCATCACATGGCTGCTGTAGTCCAGGCGGGGCATCATATGGCTATTGTAGTCCAGGCGGGGCATCATATGGCTACTTTAGTCAAGGCGGGGCATCATATGGCTACTGAAGTCCAGGCGGGGCATCACATGGCTACTTTAGTCCAGGCGGAGCATCACATGGCTACTGAAGTCCAGGCGGGGCATCATATGGCTGCTGTAGTCCAGGCGGGGCATCATATGGCTACTGTAATCCAGGCGGGGCATCATATGGCTACTGTAGTCCAGGCGGGGCATCATATGGCTACTGTAGTCCAGGCGGGGAATCATATGGCTACTGTAGTCCAGGCGGGGCATCATATGGCTACTGTAGTCTAGGCGGGGCATCATATGGCTACTGTAGTCCAGGCGGGGCATCATATGGCTACTGTAGTCCAGGCGGGGCATCACATGGCTGCTGTATTCCAGGCGGGGCATCATATGGCTACTGTAGTCCAGGCGGGGCATCATATGGCTACTGTAGTCCAGGCAGGGCATCACATGGCAGCTATAGTCCAGGAGGGGCATCACATGGCTACTAAAGTCCAGGCAGTGCATCACATGGCTACTATAGTCCAGGCGGGGCATCACATGGCTACTGAAGTCCAGGCGGGGCATCACATGGCTACTGAAGTCCAGGCAGGGCATCACATGGCTACTGTAGTCCAGGCGGGGCATCATATGGCTACTGTAGTCCAGGCGGGGCATCATATGGCTGCTGTAGTCCAGGCCGGGCATCATATGGCTACTGTAGTCCATGCGGGGCATCATATGGCTACTGTAGTCCAGACGGAGCATCATATGGCTACTGTAGTCCAGGGAGGGCATCACATGGCTACTGAAGTCCAGGCAGGGCATCATATGGCTACTGTAGTCCAGACGGGGCATCACATGGCCACTGTAGTCCAGGCAGGGCATCACATGGCTACTGTAGTCCAGGCGGGGCATCACATGGCTACTGTAGTCCAGGCGGGGCATCACATGGCTACTGAAGTCCAGGCAGGGCATCATATGGCTACTGTAGTCCAGGCAGGGCATCACATGGCTGCTGTAGTCCAGGCAGGGCATTACATGGCTGCTGTAGTCCAGGCAGGGCATCACATGGCTGCTGTAGTCCAGGCAGGGCATCACATCGCTGCTGTAGTCCAGGCAGGGCATCACATGGCTGCTGTAGTCCAGGCAGGGCATCACATGGCTGCTGTAGTCCAGGCAGGGCATCACATGGCTACTGTAGTCCAGGCAGGGCATCACATCGCTGCTGTAGTCCAGGCGGGGCATCACATGGCTACTGAAGTCCAGGCGGGGCATCACATGGCTACTGTAGTCCAGGCGGGGCATCACATGGCTACTGTAGTCCAGGCGGGGCATCACATGGCTACTGAAGTCCAGGCGGGGCATCACATGGCTACTGTAGTCCAGGCGGAGCATCACATGGCTACTGTAGTCCAGGCGGAGCATCACATGGCTACTGTAGTCCAGGCGGGGCATCACATGGCTACTGTAGTCCAGGCGGGGCATCACATGGCTACTGTATTCCAGGCGGAGCATCACATGGCTACTGTATTCCAGGCAGGGCATCACATGGCTACTGTAGTCCAGGCGGGGCATCACATGGCCACTGAGGTCCAGGCAGGGCATCACATGGCTACTGTAGTCCAGGCGGGGCATCACATAGCTACTGTAGTCCAGGCGGGGCATCACATGGCTACTGTAGTCCAGGCGGGGCATCACATGGCTACTGTAGTCCAGGCAGGGCATCACATGGCTACTGTAGTCCAGGCGGGGCATCACATGGCTACTGTAGTCCAGGCAGGGCATCACATGGCTACTGTAGTCCAGGCGGGGCATCACATGGCTACTGTAGTCCAGGCGGAGCATCACATGGTTACTGTAGTCCAGGCGTAGCATCACATGGCTACTGTAGTCCAGGCGGGGCATCACATGGCTACTGTAGTCCAGGCAGGGCATCACATGGCTACTGTAGTCTAGGCAGGGCATCACATGGCTACTGTTGTCCAGGCGGGGCATCACATGGCTTCTGTAGTCCAAGTGGGGCATCACACGGCTACTATAGTCCAGGCGGGGCATCACATGGCTACTGTAGTCCAGGCGGGGAATGACATGGCTACTGAAGTCCTGGCGGGGCATCACATGGCTACTTTAGTCCAGGCGGGGCATCACATGGCTACTGAAGTCCAGGCGGGGCATCATATGGCTACTGTAGTCCAGGCGGGGCATCACATGGCTGCTGTAGTCCAGGCGGGGCATCATTTGGCGACTGTAGTCCAGGCGGGGCATCACATGGCTGCTGTAGTCCAGGCAGGGCATCACATGGCTACTGTAGTCCAGGCAGGGCATCACATGGCTACTGTAGTCCAGGCGGGGCATCACATGGCTACTGTAGTCCAGGCAGGGCATCACATGGCTGCTGTAGTCCAGGCGGGGCATCACATGGCTACTGTAGTCCAGGCGGGGCATCACATGGCTACTGTAGTCCAGGCAGGGCATCATTTGGCGACTGTAGTCCAGGCAGGGCATCACATGGCTACTGTAGTCCAGGCAGGGCATCACATGGCTGCTGTAGTCCAGGCGCGGCATCACATGGCTACTGTAGTCCAGGCGTGGCATCACATGGCTGCTGTAGTCCAGGCAGGGCATCACATGGCTACTGTAGTCCAGGCGGGGCATCATATGGCTACTGTAGTCCAGGCGGGGCATCATATGGCTACTTTAGTCCAGGCGGGGCATCACATGGCTACTGAAGTCCAGGCAGGGCATCACATGGCTGCTGTAGTCCAGGCGGGGCATCATATGGCTACTGAAGTCCAGGCGGGGAATCACATGGCTACTTTAGTCCAGGCGGGGCATCACATGGCTACTGAAGTCCAGGCGGGGCATCATATGGCTGCTGTAGTCCAGGCGGGGCATCATATGGCTACTGTAGTCCAGGCGGGGCATCATATGGCTACTGTAGTCCAAGCGGGGCTTCATATGGCTACTGTAGTCCAGGCGGGGCATCATATGGCTACTGCAGTCCAGGCGGGGCATCATATGGCTACTGTAGTCCAGGCGGGGCATCATATGGCTGCTGTAGTCCAGGCGGGGCATCATATTGCTACTGTAGTCCAGGCGGGGCATCACATGGCTGCTGTAGTCCAGGCGGGGCATCATATGGCTACTGTAGTCCAGGCGGGGCATCATATGGCTACTGTAGTCCAGGCGGGGCATCATATGGCTGCTGTAGTCCAGGCGGGGCATCATATGGCTACTGTAGTCCAGGCGGGGCATCATATGGCTACTGTAGTCCAGGCGGGGCATCATATGGCTACTGTAGTCCAGGCAGGGCATCACATTGCTACTGAAGTCCAGGCAGGGCATCATAAGAACATACATAAGAAGAACATAAGAACAAAGGTAACTGCAGAAGGCCTATTGGCCCATACGAGGCAGCTCCTATTCTATAACCACCCAATCCCACTCATATACTTGTCCAACCCGTGCTTGAAACAATCGAGGGACCCCACCTCCACAATGTTACGCGGCAATTGGTTTCACAAATCAACAACCCTGTTACTGAACCAGTATTTACCCAAGTCTTTCCTAAATCTAAACTTATCCAATTTATATCCATTGTTTCGTGTTCTGTCCTGTGTTGATACTTTTAATACCCTATTAATATCCCCCCGGTTATGTCCATTCATCCACTTGTAAACCTCTATCATGTCACCCCTAACTCTTCGCCTTTCCAGTGAATGCAACTTAAGCTTTGTTAATCTTTCTTCATATGAAAGATTTCTAATTTGGGGAATTAACTTAGTCATCCTACGCTGGACACGTTCAAGTGAATTTATATCCATTCTATAATATGGCGACCAAAACTGAACTGCATAATCTAAATGGGGCCTAACTAGAGCAAGATATAGCTTGAGAACCACACCAGGTGTCTTGTTACTAACGCTGCGATTAATAAATCCAAGTGTCCGATTTGCCTTATTACGAACATTTATGCATTGATCCTTTTGTTTTAAATTCTTACTAATCATAACTCCCAGATCCCTTTCGCAATCCGACTTCGCAATCACAACACCATCTAGCTCGTATCTTGTAACTCTATCATCATTACCTAACCTCAGAACTTTACATTTATCAGCATTAAACTGCATCTGCCAATCCTTTGACCATTTCAAAACCCTATCTAGATCAACTTGAAGTGATAGTGAGTCCTCCTCCGAATTAATTTCCCTACCGATTTTCGTATCATCGGCAAATTTGCAAATGTTGCTACTCAAACCTGAATCTAAATCATTTATATATATTATAAACAACAGAGGTCCCAGGACAGAGCCTTGAGGCACTCCACTTACAACATTTTCCCAGTCTGACTTGATTCCATTTATACTAACTCTCTGTTTCCTTTGGTATAGCCATGCCCTAATCCAGCTTAATATAGCACCCCCAATACCATGAGACTCTATCTTTTTAATCAGTCTTTCATGTGGCACTGTATCAAAAGCTTTGCTAAAGTCAAGGTATACAACATCGCAATCCTTACCACTATCAACTGCCTCAACAATGCTAGAATAAAAAGATAACAAATTTGTTAAACATGAACGGCCATTTATAAAACCATGTTGCGACTCAATTATTAATTTATGTTTTTCAAGATGAAGACGAATTTTATTTGCTATTTTTTTTTTTTTTTTTTTTTTTTTTTTTTTTTTTTTTTTTGAGATATATACAAGAGTTGTTACATTCTTGTACAGCCACTAGTACGCGTAGCGTTTCGGGCAAGTCCTTAATCCTACGGTCCCTGGAATACGATCCCCTGCCGCGAAGAATCGTGAAACACATTATAGATTATATTATAGATTCGAGTAACTTTCCCACAATAGACGTTAGGCTAATTGGTCGATAGTTAGACGCAAGTGATCTATCTCCTTTCTTAAAAACTGGTATCACATTAGCAACTTTCCAAAACTCTGGCACTCTGCCTGACTCTATTGATTTATTAAATATGGTTGACAGTGGGTCACAAAGCTCCTCTTTGCATTCTTTAAGCACCCTGGCAAACACTTCATCCGGCCCTGGGGATTTGTTTGGTTTGAGTTTTACTATTTGTTTAAGAACATCCTCCCTGGTAACTGCTAAACTCGTCAACCTGTCCTCGTCCCCACCCACATAGACTTGTTCGGCTGAAGGCATATTGTTAAGTTCCTCTTTAGTAAATACAGATACAAAATATTTATTAAAAATACTACTCATCTCTTCATCACTATCTGTTATTTGACTTGTCTCAGTTTTTAATGGACCTATCCTTTCCCTAGTCTTAGTACGATATAACTGAAAAAACCCTTTAGGATTTGTCTTTGCTTGCCCTGCTATGCAAACTTCATAGTTTCTTTTTGCTTTCCTTATCTCTTTTTTAACATTTCTAACCAGTTGTACGAATTCCTGTTCTAAAGTGACCTCCCCATTTTTAATCCTTTTGTACCAAGCTCTCTTTTTACCTATAAGGTTCTTCAAATTCTTTGTTATCCACTTTGGGTCATTAGTATTCGATCTATTCAATTTGTATGGTATACTACGTTCCTGTGCTTTGTTTAGAATATTCTTAAATAAGTTATATATTGAATCCACATCGAAATCCCCATTTAAGTCACCTATCGCTGGGTTCATGTCTCGCTCCAAGACCGGCCCACACCCCATACCCAAGACTTTCCAATCAATTTGACCCATAAATTGTCATATGGCTACTGTAGTCCAGACGGGGCATCACATGGCCACTGTAGTCCAGGCAGGGCATCACATGGCTACTGTAGTCCAGGCGGGGCATCACATGGCTACTGTAGTCCAGGCAGGGCATCACATGGCTACTGTAGTCCAGGCAGGGCATCATATGGCTACTGTAGTCCAGACAGGGCATCACATGGCTGCTGTAGTCCAGGCGGGGCATCATATGGCTATTGTAGTCCAGGCGGGGCATCATATGGCTACTGTAGTCCAGGCGGGGCATCATATGGCTACTGTAGTACAGGCGGGGCATCATATGGCTACTGTAGTCCAGGCGGGGCATCATATGGCTACTGTAGTCCAGGCGGGGCATCATATGGCTACTGTAGTCCAGGCGGGGCATCATATGGCTGTAGTCCAGGCGGGGCATCATATGGCTACTGTAGTCCAGGCGGGGCATCACATGGCTGCTGTAGTCCAGGCGGGGCATCATATGGCTACTGTAGTCCAGGCAGGGCATCACATGGCTACTGAAGTCCAGGCAGGGCATCATATGGCTACTGTAGTCCAGGCAGGGCATCACATGGCTGCTGTAGTCCAGGCAGGGCATCACATGGCTGCTGTAGTCAAGGCAGGGCATCACATGGCTGCTGTAGTCCAGGCAGGGCATCACATCGCTGCTGTAGTCCAGGCGGGGCATCACATGGCTACTGTAGTCCAGGCGGAGCATCACATGGCTACTGTAGTCCAGGCGGGGCATCACATGGCTACTGTAGTCCAGGCGGGGCATCACATGGCTACTGTAGTACAGGCGGAGCATCACATGGCTACTGTATTCCAGGCAGGGCATCACATGGCTACTCTAGTCCAGGCGGGGCATCACATGGCTACTGTAGTCCAGGCGGGGCATCACATGGCTACTGTAGTCCAGGCGGGGCATCACATGGCTACTGAAGTCCAGGCGGGGCATCACATGGCTACTGTAGTCCAGGCGGAGCATCACATGGCTACTGTAGTCCAGGCGGAGCATCACATGGCTACTGTAGTCCAGGCGGGGCATCACATGGCTACTGTAGTCCAGGCGGGGCATCACATGGCTACTGTAGTACAGGCGGAGCATCACATGGCTACTGTATTCCAGGCAGGGCATCACATGGCTACTGTAGTCCAGGCGGGGCATCACATGGCTACTGTAGTCCAGGCGGGGCATCACATGGCTACTGAAGTCCAGGCGGGGCATCACATGGCAACTGTAGTCCAGGCGGGGCATCACATGGCTACTGTAGTCCAGGCGGGGCATCACATGGCTACTGAAGTCCAGGCGGGGCATCACATGGCTACTGTAGTCCAGGCGGAGCATCACATGGCTACTGTAGTCCAGGCGGAGCATCACATGGCTACTGTAGTCCAGGCGGGGCATCACATGGCTACTGAAGTCCAGGCGGGGCATCACATGGCTACTGTAGTCCAGGCGGGGCATCACATGGCTACTGAAGTCCAGGCAGGGCATCACATGGCTACTGAAGTCCAGGCGGGGCATCACATGGCTACTGTAGTCCAGGCAGGGCATCATATGGCTACTGTAGTCCAGA
The DNA here is from genome assembly GCF_040958095.1 of Procambarus clarkii. Lineage (NCBI taxonomy): Eukaryota > Metazoa > Arthropoda > Malacostraca > Decapoda > Cambaridae > Procambarus > Procambarus clarkii. The sequence continues at coordinate 60,143,303 of NC_091154.1, forward strand.
CGGGGCATCACATGGCCACTGTAGTCCAGGCAGGGCATCATATGGCTACTGTAGTCCAGGCAGGGCATCACATGGCTACTGTAGTCCAGGCGGGGCATCACATGGCTACTGTAGTACAGGCGGAGCATCACATGGCTACTGTAGTCCAGGCGGAGCATCACATGGCTACTGTAGTCCAGGCGGGGCATCACATGGCTACTGTAGTACAGGCGGAGCATCACATGGCTACTGTAGTCCAGGCGGAGCATCACATGGCTACTGTAGTACAGGCGGAGCATCACATGGCTACTGTAGTCCAGGCAAAGCATCACATGGTTACTGTAGTCCAGGCGGAGCATCACATGGCTACTGTAGTCCAGGCGGGGCATCACATGGCTGCTGTAGTACAGGCGGGGCATCACATGGCTACTGTAGTCCAGGCGGGGCATCACATGGCTACTGTAGTCCAGGCAGGGCATAACATGGCTACTGTAGTCCAGACGGGGCATCACATGGCTACTGTAGTCCAGGCGGGGCATCACATGGCTACTGTAGTACAGGCGGAGCATCACATGGCTACTGTAGTCCAGACGGGGCATCACATGGCTACTGTAGTCCAGGCGGGGCATCACATGGCTACTGTAGTACAGGCGGAGCATCAAATGGCTACTGTAGTCCAGGCGGGGCATCACATGGCTACTGTAGTACAGGCGGGGCATCACATGGCTACTCTAGGCCAGGCGGGGCATCACATGGCTACTGTAGTACAGGCGTGGCATCACATGGCTGCTGTAGTCCAGGCGGGGCATCACATGGCTACTGTAGTCCAGGCGGGGCATCACATGGCTACTGTAGGCCAGGCGGGGCATCACATGTCTACTGTAGTCCAGGCGGGGCATCACATTTCAATTTCACATCACATCAAATTTTATAGTAAATATAAATTTTACTATAAATCCAGAAAAACGGCCAGCCTACTCATGAGAAACTCTCCAGACACTAAGCAGAACGCTTTAAAAGAGACCAACGTCGTCTATGCCTTCAAATGCCCTCTTGGGGACTGTAAGCCTAAAAAAAACTCAGTATATAGGCAAGACGACAACAACATCTCTTTCCAGGCGTTTAACGATGCATAAGCAACAGGGCTCCATTAAGGAACATATAATCTCTTCCCACAAACGAACCATCACCAGAGAAATCTTAGCAAACAACACAGAAATTATCGATAGATACAGCGATAGCAGGCGGCTTGACGTCTGCGAGGCACTACACATCAAGAAGTCAACACCAGCAATCAACAGCCAATTAATGCACAACTATATTCTACCCACTTCAAGACTCCATTCCAATATAGAAGCATCACGAAATAAGGGCCAATAAAAATAGGCCTTCTGCAGTTACCTACCTTTAATACCCATTGTTTCGTGTTCTGTCTTGTGTAAAAAGTTTATTTTCACCTTATCCAAAACTATTGTAACATGTCACCTCAGCCAAATATAGGTATAAAAAACTCGAAGATGTTTAAGCTCTATTCAGTTAAAGTTTTAAAGTTGTGTGTGTGTGTGTGTAAACTAAAGTCTTTGAAAATGTATTAAGTTTTACGAAACGCGCACAAGTGTCGCGTCAGACTAGAAATAAAAATGAATTTTGGAGAATTGATTTTTGAATTACCATCAACAGTAAAAAGAAACGTAAGAATGATCGAGAAAATTCGTGTTAGAATTATTAATCTTACTTTTTCGGTCATATTTAATAATATATGTCTGCAGGAAAGACTGCTACCAAAATATATTAATATATATAAATATATATATATATATATATATATATATATATATATATATATATATATATATATATATATATATATATATATATATATATATATATATATATATATATATATATATATATATATAGCCTCGGAGAAGAAAATAAAAAGTATTCAGAGGAGACCTTGTGGTTTCTCACTGAACACTAATATTATCTTCTCCTACCATCTCTATTCTTTTGTATGTACACATATATGTTTGCTTTATTTGAACTTTGTTACAAAAAAGGAGTTACATATAGGTTACAAAGATGGTTATCATAGGTTGTCGAGTTCCTGCAGCTCCTCAGATGGCGGGCAGGAACCCTGGATGCAGTGCACATTTCCCCTCTGTAACGCCACGCTGAGGCGCTGGAAAAGAAAGCTTGCAGCTCTAGGGTCCCTTGTTGTTTCAATGAGCCTAGAACCCAGTTCCTTCAAAAAACTGGTAGCACTTTTACCCCAGGCGCCGAGTGTCTCAGTAGCAATGGGGACAAAATTGTAGTGGTGATCCAGTTCTCTATACTTACGGGATTTGGCTGCTTCCCTGTGGGTGGCAGCGCCACCTGGTTGTGCAACACTGAGGTCAATGTAGGTGTTAGCCAGGGTTGATACGCTCGTGTAGTCCCATACCAACTGCTTGCCATTCTTCCAGGGGTTCACTGTGATACCATCCGGGCGACCAATAAGAGCATCAGAGTTACGAGGCGTTAGGTAACGGGGCTCTCTCTCAGCTGAGCATCCAGCTGTGGTGAGGCTCCTCTTGATGATGTCGTTAACTTCACTGTGCCTCGAGTGCCATCCCCCTGTGCTTTGGCAGAGTAGGCCATGGTGGCCGTATCTGTCAGCCACCACCTCGCCGCAAATACACCTATATCTGGTGTGGATTGGGGCAGCAAGGCGGAGGGCCACAGCAATTCGGAGGGCTTGTGGTGTGAGACGCGTGCCAGTTGCCGACATTGGGGTTGCTAACAGGAAATCCCCTGCATATGGTGCTGCTACTGCTGTGAGGAGAGCAATGTCGTGTTGTGTTGTTGCAGCACCCAGGCACTCTGCAGCAACTTGGTCTACAATGGGGCCATCCCAGCTGGATTGCTTGTGGGCTTTTGGGGATGGTGGTTGAGGTGATGGGCCTGCACGAGAGGCCCACTCTGTGGCACAGCGTGTAAAATTGGGATCATGTACACCTGCCAGCTGATGTAAGTGGGCAGGTAGAATTTCCTTCACAAGGTTGTCGGATGCTGATAAGGAGGACAGGAAGGCTGGAACAGTGATTTGCGTTGCTGTTCGAACTCCGAGGCCCCCAAGTCTCACGGGAAGAGAGGCTTGTTTCCACTGTAGGTCATCAAGAGAGAGGTTAAGGGCTTTTTCTAGCATTGATTTCAGTAACCGGTCATACTCACTTAGTTTTTGGCTACTGTAAGATGGTGAACACCTCAAAAAGTAGGATAAGCTGGGGAGGGACAGACATCTGGTGATGAGGTAGAGTACATCATGAGCATCAATATCCTCAATCCTCCCATCCATCCTCTTAAGGTCGGCGATTTTCTTATCAAGGACCTCGTCAATGGCTTTCAACCTCAGGGGAGCTCCTAGGAGTGTGCTGTCTTCAGGTTTAGTTTCATGGATATTTGGCAGAAGACACTCTATTCTCTCTACGATGCCCTGGTTGGAACATATTATTTCACATTTAGAAGGGTTCAGGGTGAGGCCTAAAACTGCACCTTGCTCCTGGATTTTTCTGATGTCCTCCAGGAGGGAGTCTTGGGAACCAGCTAGGGTACCATCATCCAAGAACCAGATGTTAAGCTCGCTGGACAGGACCTCTGTGACTTGTTTGATGACTAAGCAGTAAAGGAGAGGAGTAAGGGGGTCACCCTGTTAGACGCCTTCCCGCGAGTCAATTTCATGCTGGCCAAAAAGTAGCTTAAGATCCATACTGAAGCATTAATGTACAAAAGGGTAGAGGGAAGGGAAATGACTATGAACCGCACGGAGTACAGCATCCCTTCGCACCAAATTGAAGGTATTTTTGAAATCTAGCTTGATAAGGGCCTTTTCGTCTGTGATGTTGGCGATGAAGGCTCGAGCTGCATGGGCTGCCGCCTCACACCCTTGTGGAATGCCAAACCCGAGCTGTTTTGACTTATATATATATATATATATATATATATATATATATATATATATATATATATATATATATATATATATATATATATATATATATATATATATATATATATATATATATATATATATATATGTCGTACCTAGTAGCCAGAACGCACTTCTCAGCCTACTATGCAAGGCCCGATTTGCCTAATAAGCCAAGTTTTTCATGAATTAATGTTTTTTCGACTACCTAACCTGACCTAACCTAACTTTTTCTGCTACCTAACCGAACCTAACCTATAAAGATAGGTTAGGTTAGGTTAGGTAGGGTTGGTTAGGTTCGGTCATATATCTTCGTTAATTTTAACTCTAATAAAAAAAAATTGACCTCATACATAATGAAATTGGTGGCTTTATCATTTCATAAGAAAAAAATTTGAGAAAATATATTAATTCAGGAAAACTTGGCTTATTAGGCAAATCGGGGCCTTGCATAGTAGGCTGAGAAGTGCGTTCTGGCTATTAGGTACGACATATATATGTTGTACCTAGTAGCCAGAATGCACTTCTCAGCCTACTATGAAAGGCCCGATTTGCCTAATAAGCCAAGTTTTCATGAATTAATTGTTTTTTCGACTACCTAACCAATCTAACCTCACCTAACCTAACTTTTTCGGCTACCTAACTTAACCTATAAAGATAGGTTAGGTTAGGTTAGGTAGGGTTGGTTAGGTTCGGTCATATATCAACGTTAATTTAACTGCAATAAAAAAAATTGACTTCATACATAATGAAATGGGTAGCTTTATCATTTCATAAGAAAAAAAAAATAGAGAAAATATATTAATTCAGGAAAACTTGACTTATTAGGCAAATCGGGCCTTGCATAGTAGGCCGAGAAGTGCGTTCTGGCTACTAGGTACGACTATATATATATATATATATATATATATATATATATATATATATATATATATATATATATATATATATATATATATATATATATATATAAGTCAAAACAGCTCGGGTTTGGCATTTCCACAAGGGTGTGAGGCGGCAGCCCATGCAGCTCGAGCCTTCATCGCCAACATCACAGACGAAAAGGCCCTTATCAAGCTAGATTTCAAAAATGCCTTCAATTTGGTGCGAAGGGATGCTGTAAAACTCACACCCCAGAAGTGACTCGAACCCATACTCCCAGGAGCAACGCACTGGTATGTACAAGACGCCTTATCCACTTGACCATCACGACCGGACATAATGAGGTGATAGCCGAGGCTATTTGAACCTACCCCACCGCCGGCAACTCGGATAGTAATCTTGGGCATAGCATTTTACCAAATCACCTCATTCTTTGGGGCACACGTGAAGGAATATATATATATATATATATATATACTATATATATATATATATATATATATATATATATATATATATATTATATATATATATATATATATCTCCTGCCCGAAACGCTTTGCGTAATAGTGTTTTTAGGCATTGTATGTACTAGCTCTATCTATAAAGCCAACAAACTTTGTAAAATCTCTTATGTATGTACCGTTACCTAAATAAAAATTAGTATTATTATTATTATTATTATTATTATTATTATTATATACTATATATATATATATATATATATATATATAGTATTATATATATATATATATATATATATATATATATATATATATATATATATATATATATATATAACTGAAAAACTCACACCCCAAGAAGAGACTGGAACGCATACTGCCAAAAGCAATGCACCTGATGTACAGGATCCCTTAACCACTCGACCAACAACGACCGGACAAAAGAGGATGGTAGCCGAGGCTAATTCCCCATCTAATTGATGGGGAATTAGAACGCACTTCTCAGCCGACTATGCAAGGCCCGATTTGCCTAATAAGCCAAGTTTTCATGAATGGTAGGTACCCCTCTCTAGGTTATCAATAAGGTGTACAGAGTGACTTAAAATAATTAATTTTAAGTAGGTCTAATATCTCAGATATACAGCTCCGGGTGGCTCACTCTGGGAACAAGTTTTGTACCCAGATGCTTCACAAGACCAGGTGACCGCTCACACCCATCACCACCAACTTTCCCACGCCTCACACTGTCCCAAGACACTCCGCTCCCCGTATACACCACACACACACACACACACACACACACACACGCACACACCACATACACACACACACAGTTGGTGGTGATGGGTGAGAGCGGTCACCTGGTCTTGTGTAGCATCTGGGTACAAAAACTTGTTCCCAGAGTGAGAACATGAAGTGAACAGAGTGAGAATGGAAGCGCCCTAAGGAATGAGTGACCACAGTGTATTGAACTTTGAGTACCTGGTAGAGCTAGGGACTTATCCCCCCAAAAAGAACTAGGAATCAAAAGGGCTGGCATACCGAAAGAGAAAATTATGAACAGATGAGAAGTTTCCTAAGTGAAATACCTTGGGTCGGACACAGACCTCAGAGATAAGTCCTGTACAGGGGTATGATGGACTATGTTACCCAAAAGTGTCAGGAGCAGGTAAACAGGTGTTAGAATTTTTTTCTTTGACAGGGTTATCAAAAGAATTAAGTCCTATTGATGTCACTTTAATCGTAACTACCTCAAGGAGGCCAGGACCTTAAAACAGCAAGAGATGCCAGTGCAGATATTTAATCTTAAAGCCTAAGATCATAGGACCGCGGGAGCAAACCGCCAGGCGAAACCACTCGGGTAAACACCTGTCACTTAGGTCGCTGGCTCCTCCTAGTTGACAACTAATAAAGGGTAGCCGACGGATTCTCACTTTCTTATTTATAGAAGTGTGGGTGCTGTGCAATGGACTCGAGCTTTTAGATACAGACTTAATATGAACATAAGCAGGCAAAGCGTTGCAGAACATGAAATGTGGTGCAGTAATATTGGAAGGTTTGACGTAAACGACCGTTTTCTATAACAAAACAATTTATTCACAAAAACAAAACTCTAAAACTACTACACAGTGAATTTACGTTACTTTACTGTCACTCCAGTGGCACATTAAAGTACAGCTAATCAACAGCCTGATGGACCCACGGTATATCCTTATCCCGTCGTCGCTGACTGAACAATGACACTAACTGAACAAAGTGGTGCCCACTGGTGACGCAAGCTTGCAATCAATATTGTCACGGCTTCACGGTGACCAATACTATAATCACAAAAACTTGAACTGGCGCTCGCTGCCCTCAACGAGGTACCAAGTAACAAGAGCGGTTAATCCAAGAATGAATAACCCGTTATAAAAATCTTACGTTAACACTTGTCTCTCAGGACAATCAAAAACAAAAGTTACTCTAATTGAATTTAAACAATTACGTTAACACACACGTGTCTCAACGACACTTAAATGGCATCAATAACTCGTACATCAATTAATTACATCAACTTGAAAGTCAAGCATTCGGTGAGTAATTCCCAATTAATTACTGAATACAACAGCCTATTAATTCAGACGAGTATTGATAAAGCCTACTGTCTCTCAACTGACAGTTCACTTCCGGTCTTACGACAAGATTACCTTAACGAGGGTAGACTACTGTACCACACAATGTTACACACTCCGTGTAAACAACAACATCAACACCTGGTGAATTCACTAAGTGGCGGTTACTAATTCTCTTTAATTAGCTACGAGTGCTTAATCACTGTCCGCAGACAGAGCTGATCAGTCCAACGAATTACAGCAGCTTAATTACAGCGCAATTGACTCCGATCATAACAGACCGTCAATCCCTTTACGTTAATCACTCAATCAACGACAGCTCGTTAAATCGTTAACACTACGTTAGTCTTCACTTGACAATTCCTCCACTGCGTGAACTTCACTGTGACTGTTGCCTTTACACGTCTCTACGTTAATCACAACATGTTCAACGAACAAGTGACCTCGTTAAGTAAATCGTGACCCCCGGTGACGTTAACTGACTTTAATTCTCACGGAATCCTTCACAGTACACAACGCCTTCCACCAAGGTCAAACTTGTCTACGGTTTACACACGGTACAACACAGTACATCACAGTACAACACAGTACATCCTTGCCACTCACGGCAAAACTTGTAAATGACTTCCCCCAGTAAATTATCCACCAATAATTCACACTTTACCACAACACAACAGTAAAATATGTAACCAAGGGAAATCTCCCTGTTACCACTTTTCACTGCTGAAAAAGGGAATCAAATTACAGCGAATACATACACGGCACATAGAAAAATAGAAGCAAATAACTCACTTTACTCTACCTCTGAATGTGTCACTAGGTGTCTTCACACACGTCAAAAATCACAGTTGGGCCCAACCAACTTTATGGCGACAAACAGGGTAGACTCACACGTCTCCAATTCCCATTCACCTCCCCAGGTGGTCCCAGGGACAAGGACAGACGGAACACTGGGGGCGAACCCAGCTTCAGAGTTTTATTACCCAAACGGAAACAGTGTACTTACATCAAACATGCGGGCCCGCAACCTTCTCTTTCACTCATACACGTCAATCACACTCCCACTGCTGCTGCTGGATGATGACGTAGGCGTCCTCACTTCCTACACGTGGTCAGGTGGAGCACAGGGTCCTAGACCACGGGGTTAGCACCACACACACAGAGACCAGGATGGCGCAGACACACCGGCTCAGGCAGGCCAGGGTGCGCACAACAGCAGGGATGTGGTACCACGCCCCTTCCACTTGACACGGTACCCCAGGATACGACGGTACACGGTGTTACACGGTACACGAGACCCGAGACGGAGTCCTTCACTGTTCCTCAGAATTAGAACTTTAAGGTTTCTCTCATAACACTGAAACCCTCTCTAGCACGTCTCCCAGCAGTATCTTCAAGCACAGATACGATAGACGGCTGATGTCTTTTTTGTAGCCCGATAATTAACGCCTCACTCAGTCCAGTTCCTCTAAGATGGCGTCCCACAATTACGCGGCTAGATGACAAGTTCACACGGTTCGATACAAGCCCCTTTCCGATTACCGGATTCTTACGCACAGCACACGGAAAGATAGCAAGAAGAATGGGGTGACTTGAGTAACGTTGCAGGCGGTATTTCCCGATGCTTGGCCTAGCACGGGAAATGCGTCCACCCCAAGCAGCGTCCTAGGTAAGAATGTCTTTTCCCGCCAACTCTATGCCTGGGGTACCATGCGGTACCCCTCAGCATCTTGGCCAATCACGGTTCAGCATTTCTGAGGCCCAGGAGCCTTAGCCAATGCCGCACCTGCCCCATGACGCTACCCCCTCTCTCACGAGGTGGACACGTGATAGGGGGGGGGGGTGGTCTACGGCCGTTAACCCCCCATACCTCCCTCTCTACACTTGACTTGTACAAAATTTCCCTGAAATCAACTCCCTCCTGTAATTTCCTTCACAGACCTGATACAGCGATCAGAATGACATCAATGGCTAGCAAATGTCATGGGCTGTCCAACGACACCCAACACGACTGTGGAAAAGTTATATTCAGAAAGTTGAATCACGGTGCACATCACTGGTGCACTATGCAATTTCGTACTTAATTAAGTGCACGAGAGAGCAGGGAAAATATGTTCCCTGACAACAGGTTCATCCCGGCCCAAAGGGAAAAATCCGAGAAGCAACAGAAGAATCCATGGTATAATAGGGCATGTATGGAAGCGAAGAAACTGAACAAAAGGCGTGGAGGAACTTCTGGAATAACAGAACACCAGAAAGCAGAGAGAGATACCAGAGAACCAGGAATGAGTACGTCAGGGTGAGAAGAGAAGCAGAGAAAAGTTTTGAAAATGATATAGCAAACAAAGCCAAGACCGAACCAAAGCTACTCCACAGTCACATCAGAAGGAAAACAACAGTGAAAGAACAGGTATTGAAACTTCGAACAGGCGAGGACAGGTATACAGAGAATGACAGAGAGGTGTGTGAAGAACTCAACAAGAGGTTCCAGGAGGTCTTCACAATAGAACAAGGTGAGGTCACTGTGCTAGGAGAAAGGGAGGTAAACCAGGCGGCCTTGGAAGAGTTCGAAATTACGAGAGAGGAGGTCAAGAGACACCTGCTGGATCTGGATGTTAGAAAGGCTGTTAGTCCAGATGGGATTTCACCATGGATACTGAAAGAGTGTGCAGAGGCACTTTGCTTGCCACTCTCAATAGTGTATAGTAAGTCACTGGAGACGGGAGACCTACCAGAAATATGGAAGACGGCGAATGTGGTCCCAATATACAAAAAGGGCGACAGGCAAGAGGCACTGAACTACAGGCCAGTGTCCTTGACTTGTATACCATGCAAGGTGATGGAGAAGATCGTAAGAAAAAACCTGGTAACACATCTGGAGAGAAGAGACTTCGTGACAAATCGCCAACATGGGTTCAGGGAGGGTAAATCTTGCCTTACAGGCTTGATAGAATTCTACGATCAGGTGACAAAGATTAAGCAAGAAAGAGAGGGCTGGGCGGACTGCATTTTCTTGGATTGTCGGAAAGCATTTGACACAGTACCGCATAAGAGGCTGGTACATAAGCTGGAAAGACAGGCAGGTGTAGCTGGTAAGGTGCTCCAGTGGATAAGGGAGTATCTAAGCAATAGGAAGCAGAGAGTTACGGTGAGGGGTGAGACCTCCGATTGGCGTGAAGTCACCAGTGGAGACCCACAGGGCTCTGTACTCGGTCCTATCTTGTTTCTGATATATGTAAATGATTTCCCAGAGGGTATCGATTCATTTCTCTCAATGTTTGCAGACGATGCTAAAATTATGAGAAGGATTAAAACAGAAGAGGACTGTTTGAGGCTTCAAGAAGACCTAGACAAGCTGAAGGAATGGTCGAACAAATGGTTGTTAGAGTTTAACCCAACCAAATGTAATGTAATGAAGATAGGTGTAGGGAGCAGGAGACCAGATACAAGGTATCATCTGGGAGAGGAAATTCTTCAGGAGTCAGAGAAGGAAAAAGACTTGGGGGTTGATATCACGCCAGACCTGTCTCCTGCAGCACATATCAAGCGGATAACATCAGCGGCATATGCCGGGCTGGCCAACATACGAACGGCATTCAGAAACTTGTGTAAAGAATCATTCAGAACTTTGTATACCACATATGTCAGGCCAATCCTGGAGTATGCAGCCCCAGCATGGAGTCCATATCTAGTCAAGG
>NC_091154.1:60154903-60169903 GCF_040958095.1 Procambarus clarkii
TCACCACCACACTCACACACCACCACAACACTCACACACACCACTACCACAATACTCATCACCACCACAATACTTACCACCACCACACACTCACCCACCACCACACAAACTCATCACCACCACAATACTTACCACCACAACACTCACCACCACCACAACTCTCACCACCACCACAACAGTCACCACCACCACCACAATATTCACCACCACCACAACACTCACCACGACCACCACAATACTCACCACCACCCCAATAATCTCCATCATCACAACAGTCACCATCACCACCACAATACTCACCACCACCACCACAACACTCACCACCACCACAACACTCACCACCACCACAATACTCACCACCACCACAACACTCACCCACCACAATACTCACCACCACCACAACACTCACCACCACTACAATACTCACCACCACCAAAACACTCACCACCACCACAACACTCACCACCACCACAACACTCACCACCTCCACAATACTCACCACCACCACCACCACCACCACCACAACACTCGCCACCACCACAATGCTCACCACCACCACAATACTCACCACCACAACAACACTCACCACCACCACCACAACACTCACCACCACCACCACAACACTCACCACCACCACAACACTCACCACCACCACCACAACACTCACCACCAACACAACACTCACCACCACTACCACAACACTCACCACCTCCACCACAACACTCACCACCACCACAACATTCACCACCACCACAACACTCACCACCACCACACCACTCACCACCACAACCACAATACTCACCACCACAACAACACTCACCACCACCACAACACTCACCACCACCACAATATTCACCACCACCACAACAACAGTCACCACTACCACAATACTCACCACTACCACAACACTCACCACCATCTCAATACTCACCACCACAACAACACTGACCACGACCACCACAATACTCACCACCACCACAATACTCACCACTATCACAACAGTCACCATCACCACCACAATACTCACCACCACCACCACCACAACACTCACCACCACCACAATACTCACCAGCACCACAACACTCACCACCACCACAACACTCACCACAACCACCAAAATACTCACCACCACCACAATACTCACCACCACCACAACACTCACCACCACCACAATACTCACCAGCACCACAACACTCACCACCACCACAACACTCACCACCACCACCACAATACTCACCACCACCACAATACTCACCACCACCACAACACTCACCCACCACAATACTCACCACCACCACAACACTCACCACCACTACAATACTCACCACCACCAAAACACTCACCCACCACAATACTCACCACCACCACAACACTCACCACCTCCACAATACTCACCACCACCACAACACTCACCACCACAACAACACTCACCACCACCACCACCACAACACTCGCCACCACCACAATACTCACCACCACCACAACACTCACCACCACCACAATACTCACCACCACCACAACACTCACCACCACCACAATACTCACCACCACAACAACACTCACCACCACCACAACAACACTCACCACCACCACAACACTCACCACCACCACCACAACACTCACCACCAACACAACACTCACCACCACTACTACAACACTCACCACCACCACCACAACACTCACCACCACCACAACATTCACCACCACCACAACACTCACCACCACCACAACACTCACCACCACCTCCACAATACTCACCACCACAACAACACTCACCACCACCACAACACTCACCACCACCACAATACTCACCACCACCACAATACTCACCACCACCACCACAACATTCACCACTACCACAATACTCACCACTACCACAACACTCACCACCATCACAATACTCACCACCACCACAACACTCACCACGACCACCACAATACTCACCACCACCACAATACTCACCACTATCACAACAGTCACCATCACCACCACAATACTCACCACCACCACCACCACCACCACAACACTCACCACCACCACAATACTCACCAGCACCACAACACTCACCACCACCACAACACTCACCACCACCACCACAATACTCACCACCACCACAATACTCACCACCACCACAACACTCACCACCACCACAATACTCACCAGCACCACAACACTCACCACCACCACAACACACACCACCACCACCACAATACTCACCACCACCACAATACTCACCACCACCACAACACTCACCACCACCACAATACTCACCAGCACCACAACACTCACCATCACCACAACAACACACACCATTACCACCACCACAATACTCATCACCACCACAATACTCACCACCACCACAACACTCACCACCACCACCACCACAATACTCATCACCACCACAATACTCACCACCACCACAACACTCACCACCACCACAATACTCACCACCACCACAATTCTCACCACCACCACCACAACAGTCACCACCACCACCACAATATTCACCACCACCACAACACTCACCACGACCACCACAATACTCACCACCATCACAATACTCACCACCATCACAACAGTCACCATCACCACCACAATACTCACCACCACAACACTCACCACCACCACAATACTCACCACCACCACCACAACACTCACCACCACCACAATACTCACCAGAATACTCATCACCACCACAATACTCAACACCACCACAATACTCACCACCACCACAACACTCACTATCACCACAATACTCACCACCACCTCAACACTCACCACCACAACAACACTCACCACCACCACAACACTCACCACCACAACAACACTCACCACCACAACAACACTAACCACCACCACAATACTCACCACCACCACAACACTCACCACCTCCACCACAATACTAACCACCACCAGAATACTCACCACCACCACAACACTCACCACCACCACAACACTCACCACCACCACCACAACAGTCATAACTACCACAATACTCACCACCACCACAACACTCACCACCACCACCACAACACTCACCTCCAGCACAACACTCACCACCACCACAACACTCACCACCACTACCACAACACTTACCACCACCACAACACTCACCACCACCACCACAATACTCATCACCACCACAACACTCACCACCACCACAACACTCACCACCACCACCACAACAGTCATAACTACCACAATACTCACCACTACCACAACACTCACCACCATCACAATACTCACCACCACCACAACACTCACCACGACCACAACAATACTCACCACCACCACAATACTCACCACCATCACAACAGTCACCATCACCACCACAATACTCACCACCACCACCACCACAACACTCACCACCACCACAATACTCACCACCACCACAACACTCACCACCACCACAACACTCACCACCACCACAATACTCACCACCACCACAATACTCACCACCACCACAATACTCACCACCACCACAATATTCACCACCACTACAATACTCACCATTACCACAACAACACACACCACGACCACCACCACCACAATACTCACCACCACTACAACACTCACCACCACCACAACACTCACCACCACCACCACCACAATACTCATCACCACCACAATACTTACCACCACCACAACACTCACCACCACCACCACCACAATACTCATCACCACCACAATACTTACCACCACAACACTCACCACCACCACAACTCTCACCACCACCACAACAGTCACCACCACCACCACAATATTCACCACCACCACAACACTCACCACGACCACCACAATACTCACCACCACCCCAATAATCTCCATCATCACAACAGTCACCATCACCACCACAATACTCACCACCACCACCACAACACTCACCACCACCACAACACTCACCACCACCACAATACTCACCACCACCACAACACTCACCCACCACAATACTCACCACCACCACAACACTCACCACCACTACAATACTCACCACCATCAAAACACTCACCACCACCACAACACTCACCACCACCACAACACTCACCACCTCCACAATACTCACCACCACCACCACCACCACCACAACACTCGCCACCACCACAATGCTCACCACCACCACAACACTCACCACCACCACAATACTCACCACCACCACAACACTCACCACCACCACAATACTAACCACCACAACAACACTCACCACCACCACCACAACACTCACCACCACCACCACAACACTCACCACCACCACAACACTCACCACCACCACCACAACACTCACCACCAACACAACACTCACCACCACTACCACAACACTCACCACCTCCACCACAACACTCACCACCACCACAACATTCACCACCACCACAACACTCACCACCACCACACCACTCACCACCACAACCACAATACTCACCACCACAACAACACTCACCACCACCACAACACTCACCAACACCACAATATTCACCACCACCACAACAACAGTCACCACTACCACAATACTCACCACTACCACAACACTCACCACCATCTCAATACTCACCACCACAACAACACTGACCACGACCACCACAATACTCACCACCACCACAATACTCACCACTATCACAACAGTCACCATCACCACCACAATACTCACCACCACCACCACCACAACACTCACCACCACCACAATACTCACCAGCACCACAACACTCACCACCACCACAACACTCACCACAACCACCAAAATACTCACCACCACCACAATACTCACTACCACCACAACACTCACCACCACCACAATACTCACCAGCACCACAACACTCACCAACACCACAACACTCACCACCACCACCACAATACTCACCACCACCACAATACTCACCACCACCACAACACTCACCCACCACAATACTCACCACCACCACAACACTCACCACCACTACAATACTCACCACCACCAAAACACTCACCCACCACAATACTCACCACCACCACAACACTCACCACCTCCACAATACTCACCACCACCACAACACTCACCACCACAACAACACTCACCACCACCACCACCACAACACTCGCCACCACCACAATACTCACCACCACCACAACACTCACCACCACCACCACCACAGCACTCGCCACCACCACAATACTCACCACCACCACAACACTCACCACCACTACTACAACACTCACCACCACCACCACAACACTCACCACCACCACAACATTCACCACCACCACAACACTCACCACCACCACAACACTCACCACCACCTCCACAATACTCACCACCACAACAACACTCACCACCACCACAACACTCACCACCACCACAATACTCACCACCACCACAATACTCACCACCACCACCACAACATTCACCACTACCACAATACTCACCACTACCACAACACTCACCACCATCACAATACTCACCACCACCACAACACTCACCACGACCACCACAATACTCACCACCACCACAATACTCACCACTATCACAACAGTCACCATCACCACCACAATACTCACCACCACCACCACAACACTCACCACCACCACAATACTCACCAGCACCACAACACTCACCACCACCACAACACTCACCACCACCACCACAATACTCACCACCACCACAATACTCACCACCACCACAACACTCACCACCACCACAGTACTCACCAGCACCACAACACTCACCACCACCACAATACTCACCACCACCACCACAATACTCACCACCACCACAATACTCACCACCACCACAACACTCACCACCACCACAATACTCACCACCACCACAACACTCACCACCACCACAACATTCACCACCACCACAACACTCACCACCACCACAACACTCACCACCACCACAATACTCACCAGCACCACAACACTCACCATCACCACAACAACACACACCATTACCACCACCACAATACTCATCACCACCACAATGCTCACCACCACCACAACACTCACCACCACCACCACAATACTCATCACCACCACAATACTCACCACCACCACAACACTCACCACCACCACAATACTCACCTCCACCACAATACTCACCAGCACCACAACACTCACCATCACCACAACAACACACACCATTACCACCACCACAATACTCATCACCACCACAATGCTCACCACCACCACAACACTCACCACCACCACCACCACAATACTCATCACCACCACAATACTCACCACCACCACAACACTCACCACCACCACAATACTCACCTCCACCACAATTCTCACCACCACCACCACAACAGTCACCACCACCACCACAATATTCACCACCACCACAACACTCACCACGACCACCACAATACTCACCACCATCACAATACTCACCACCATCACAACAGTCACCATCACCACCACAATACTCACCACCACAACACTCACCACCACCACAATACTCACCACCACCACCACAACACTCACCACCACCACAATACTCACCAGAATACTCATCACCACCACAATACTCAACACCACCACAATACTCACCACCACCACAACACTCACTATCACCACAATACTCACCACCACCTCAACACTCACCACCACAACAACACTCACCACCACCACAACACTCACCACCACAACAACACTAACCACCACCACAATACTCACCACCACCACAACACTCACCACCTCCACCACAATACTAACCACCACCAGAATACTCACCACCACCACAACACTCACCACCACCACAACACTCACCACCACCACCACAACAGTCATAACTACCACAATACTCACCACCACCACAACACTCACCACCACCACAACAACACTCACCTCCAGCACAACACTCACCACCACCACAACACTCACCACCACTACCACAACACTTACCACCACCACAACACTCACCACCACCACCACAATACTCATCACCACCACAACACTCACCACCACCACAACACTCACCACCACTACCACAACAGTCATAACTACCACAATACTCACCACTACCACAACACTCACCACCATCACAATACTCACCACCACCACAACACTCACCACGACCACAACAATACTCACCACCACCACAATACTCACCACCATCACAACAGTCACCATCACCACCACAATACTCACTACCACCACCACCACAACACTCACCACCACCACAATACTCACCACTACCACAACACTCACCACCACCACAACACTCACCACCACCACAATACTCACCACCACCACAATACTCACCACCACCACAATACTCACCAACACCACAATATTCACCACCACTACAATACTCACCATTACCACAACAACACACACCACGACCACCACCACCACCACAATACTCACCACCACTACAACACTCACCACAACCACAACACTCACCACCACCACAATACTCATCACCACCACAATACTTACAACCACCACAACACTCACCACCACCACCACCACAATACTCATCACCACCACAATACTTACCACCACAACACTCACCACCTCTACAATACTCACCACCACCACAACACTCACCACCACAACAACACTCACCACCACCACCACCACCACCACAACACTCGCCACCACCACAATGCTCACCACCACCACAACACTCACCACCACCACAATACTCACCACCACCACAACACTCACCACCACCACAATACTCACCACCACAACAACACTCACCACCACCACCACAACACTCACCACCACCACCACAACACTCACCACCACCACAACACTCACCACCACCACCACAACACTCACCACCAACACAACACTCACCACCACTACCACAACACTCACCACCTCCACCACAACACTCACCACCACCACCACAACACTCACCACCACTACAACACTCACCACCACTACAATACTCACCACCACCACAACACTCACCACCACCACAATACTCACCACCACAACAACACTCACCACCACCACCACAACACTCACCACCACCACCACAACACTCACCACCACTACAACACTCACCACCACTACAATACTCACCACCGCAACAATACTCACCACCACCACAATACTCACCACCACCACCACAACACTCACCACCACCACAACACTCACCACCACCACAATACTCACCACCACCACAACACTCACCACCACCACCACAATACTCACCACCACCACCACAACACTCACCACCACTACAACACTCACCACCACCACAACACTCACCACCACTACAACACTCACCACCACCACAATACTCACCACCACCACCACAACACTCACCACCACTATAACACTCACCACCACTACAATACTCACCACCACCACAACACTCACCACCACTACAATACTCACCACCACCACAACACTCACCACCACCACAATACTCACCACCACCACAACACTCACCACCACCACAACACTCACCACCACCATAACACTCACCACCACAACAACACTCACCACCACCACAATACTCACCACCACTACCACAACACTCACCACCACCACAACACTCACCACCACTACAATACTCACCACCACCACAACACTCACCACCACTACAATACTCACCACCACCACAACACTCACCACCACTACAATACTCACCACCACCACAACACTCACCACCACTACAACACTCACCACCACCACAACACTCACCACCACCACAACACTCACCACCACAACAATACTCACCACCACCACAATACTCACCACCACCACCACAACCCTCACCACCACCACAACACTGACCACCACCACAATACTCACCACCACCACCACAACACTCATCACCACTACAACACTCACCACCACCACAATACTCACCACCACCACAACACTCACCACCACCACAACACTCACCACCACCACAACACTCACCACCACCACCACAACACTCACCACCACCACAACACTCACCACCACCACAATACTCACCACCACCACAACACTCACCACCACCACAATACTCACCACCACCACAACACTCACCACCACAACAACACTCACCACCACCACAATACTCACCACCACCACCACAACACTCACCACCACCACAACACTCACCACCACTACAACACTCACCACCACCACAACAATCACCACCACCACCACAACACTCACCACCACTACAACACTCACCACCACCACAATACTCACCACCACCACAACACTCACCACCACCACAACACTCACCACCACCACAACACTCACCACCACCACAACACTCACCACCACTACAACACTCACCACCACTACAACACTCACCACCACAACACTCACCACCACCACAACACTCACCACCACTACAACACTCACCACCACAACACTCACCACCACCACCACAACGCTCACCACCACCACAATACTCACCAGCATAAACAATATCTTTGTCCTTAAAGTTGTTCTTGCACCACTCTGGGTCATCACTGGTCACCACGAACACCGGATTGTGTGTTCTGAGGAACACAAGAACACAGCTTAGTGCATCTGTGGGGTTGAAGCACTACAGCCTGATCTATTATGTCGGTTATGAACGTCACTGGTTGATCTATTGTGTTGGTTAGGAACGTCACTGGTTGATCTATTATGTTGGTTAGGAACGTCACTGGTTGATCTATTATGTTGGTTAGGAACGTCACTGGTTGATCTATTATGTTGGTTAGGAACGTCACTGGTTGATCTATTATGTCGGTTAGGAACGTTACTGGTTGATCAATTATGTTGGCTAGGAACGTCACTGGTTGATCTGTTGTGTTGGTTAGGAACGTAACTGGTTGATCTATTATGTTGGTTATGAACGTCACTGGTTGATCTATTATGTTGGTTTTGAATATCATTGGATGATCTATTATATTGGTTTTGAACGTCATTGATTGATCTATTATGTTGGTTATAAACGTCACTTGTTGATCTATTTAGTGTATACAAATATTTCTCTCCGATCTATTATATGGGTTACAAACATCACAGGTTGACTATTTTACAGGTAAGAATAATAATAAATTTATCTATTAGATTGATTACAAACTTTACTAGATATGCTATTAGATGCGATACAAATATCACTGGTTGATCTATTATGTGGGATTCACATATCACTGGGTGATCTATTATGTGGGTTTCACAAATCACTGGTTGATCTATTATGTGGGATTCACAAATCACTGCTTGATCTATTATGTGAGATATAAATATCACTGCCTGACTTACAATGTCAGGCAACTAAATGGGGCAAAGGTGGCCAAAACAGGCTATTGTCTAGGCATGTATTAATGGTGGAGTATGTTTAAGTATGTATGTATGTATGTATGTATGTACTCACCTAGTTGTGCTTGCGGGGGTTGAGCTCTGGCTCTTTGGTCCCGCCTCTCAACTGTCAATCAACAGGTGTACAGGTTCCTGAGCCTATTGGGCTCTATCATATCTACACTTGAAACTGTGTATGGAGTCAGCCTCCACCACATCACTTCCTAATGCATTCCATTTGTCAACCACTCTGACACTAAAAAAGTTCTTTCTAATATCTCTGTGGCTCATTTGGGCACTCAGTTTCCACCTGTGTCCCCTAGTGCGTGTGCCCCTTGTGTTAAACAGCCTGTCTTTATTAACCCTGTCAATTCCCTTGAGGATCTTGAATGTGGTAATCATGTCCCCCCTAACTCTTCTGTCTTCCAACGAAGTGAGGTTTAATTCCCATAGTCTCTCCTCGTAGCTCATACCTCTCAGCTCGGGTACTAGTCTGGTGGCAAACCTTTGAACCTTTTCCATTTTAGTCTTATGCTTGACTAGATGTGGACTCCATGCTGGTGCCGCATACTCCAGGATTGGTCTGACATATGTGGTATATAATGTTCTGAAAGATTCCTTACACAAGTTTCTAAAGGCCGTTCTTATGTTAGCCAACCTGGCATATGCTGCTGCTGTTATCCTCTTGATATGAGCATCAGGGGAGAGGTCTGGCGTGATATCAACCCCCAGGTCTTTCTCTCTCTCGGACTCTTGAAGTATTTCATCTCCCAAGTGATACCTTGTATCTGGTCTCCTGCTCCCTACACCTATCTTCATTACATTACATTTGGTTGGGTTAAACTCTAACAACCATTTGTTCGACCATTCCTTCAGCTTGTCTAGGTCTTCTTGAAGCCTCAAACAGTCCTCTTCTGTTTTAATCCTTCTCATAATTTTAGCATTGTCCGCAAATAATGAGAGAAATGAATCGATACCCTCCGGGAGATCATTTACATATATCAGAAACAAGATAGGACCGAGTACAGAGCCCTGTGGGACTCCACTGGTGACTTCACGCCAATCGGAGGTCTCACCACTCACCGTAACTCTCTGCTTCCTATTGCTTAGATACTCCCTTATCCACTGGAACACCTTACCAGCTACACCTGCCTGTCTCTCCAGCTTATGTACCAGCCTCTTATGCGGTACTGTGTCACTTTTCTTTTCCGACAATCCAAGAAAATGCAGTCCGCCCAGGCCTCTCTTTCTTGCTTAATCTTTGTCACATGATCGTAGAATTCTATCAAGCCTGTAATGCAAGATTTACCCTCCCTGAACCCATGTTGGCGATTTGTCACGATGTCCCTCCTCTCCAGATGTGTTACCAGGTTTTTTCTCACGATCTTCTCTATCACCTTGCATGGTATACAAGTCAAGGACACTGGCCTGTAGTTCAGTGCCTCTTGCCTGTCGCCCTTTTTGTATATTGGGACCACATTCGCCGTCTTCCATATTTCTGGTAGGTCTCCCATCTCCAGTGACTTACTATACACTATGGAGAGTGGCAAGCAAAGTGCCTCTGCACACTCTTTCAGTATCCATGGTGAGATCCCATCTGGACCAACAGCCTTTCTATCATCCAGTTCCAGCAGGTGTCTCTTGACCTCCTCTTTCGTAATTTCGAACTCTTCCAAGGCCGCCTGGTTTACCTCCCTTTCTCCTAGCACAGTGACCTCACCTTGTTCTATTGTAAAGACCTCCTGGAACCTCTTGTTGAGTTCTTCACACACCTCTCTGTCATTCTCTGTATACCTGTCCTCGCCGGTTCGAAGTTTCAATATCTGTTCTTTCACTGTTGTTTTCCTTCTGATGTGACTGTGGAGTAGCTTTGGTTCGGTCTAGGCTTTGTTTGCTATATAATTTTCAAAACTTTTCTCTGCTTCTCTTCTCACCCTGACGTACTCATTCCTGGTTCTCTGGTATCTCTCTCTGCTTTCTGGTGTTCTGTTATTCCAGAAGTTCCTCCACGCCCTTTTGTTCAGTTTCTTCGCTCCCATACATTCTCTATTATTCCATGGATTCTTCTGTTGCTTCTCGGATTTTTCCCTTTGGGCCGGGATGAACCGATTTACTGCCTCCTGACACTTTTGGGTAACATAGTCCATCATACCCTGTACAGACTTATCACTGAGGTCTGTGTCCCAAGGTATTTCACTTAGGAAACTTCTCATCTGTTCATAATTCCCCTTTCGGTATGCCAGCCTTTTGATTCCTAGTTCTTTTTTGGGGGAGATAAGTCCTAGCTCTACCAGGTACTCAAAGTTCAATACACTGTGGTCACTCATTCCCAAGGGCGCTTCCATCTTAACTTCCCTTATATCCCACTCATTTAGGGTAAATATCAAATCAAGCATTGCTGGTTCATCTTCTCCTCTCATCCTTGTTGGTTCTTTGATGTGCTGGCTTAGAAAGTCTCTTGTTGCCACGTCCAGCAGCTTAGCTCTCCATGTTTCTGGTCCTCCATGCGGGTCTCTGTTCTTCCAATCTATCTTCCCATGGTTGAAGTCTCCCATAATTAGTAGTCCAGATCCATTCCTGCTAGCAACAGAAGCTGCTCTTTCTATTATGTTAATGGTGGCCATGTTGTTTCTATCATATTCCTGTCTAGGTCTTCTGTCATTTGGTGGTGGATTATATATGACTACGACTATAATTTTTTTCCCTCCATTTGTTACGGTACCTGCTATGTAGTCACTGAAACCTTCACAGCCCTGAATATCCATCTCCTCAAAATCCCAGCCTTTTCTTACCAGCAGAGCTACACCACCCCCACCTCTTCCTTACCTCTCTTTCCTAATAACATAATAGTCCTGTGGGAACACTGCGTTTGTAATCGTTTTCGTGAGCTTTGTTTCTGTGAGGGCTATTATGTCTGGGTTTTCCTCTAGTACCCGTTCTCCAAGCTCATTTGCTTTATCTGTAATTCCATCTATGTTAGTGTACATCCCTTTGAGGCTCACTTTCTTCTGTCCCTTCTCAAATCGCCTCCTTGGTGAGTGTTCTGCTGGTGGGGGAGGCTGTTCCATGGGTGTGAGGACCTGTGAGGTGGATAACAGGGTCTCAGAGGATACTGGGATGAGGGGCGGGGGATCCAGTGAAGGGGGATGGACAGGGAGGGTATGGGGTGAAAGGGGAGGGAGGACGAGAAGGAAAGGGGGGGAAGGGAGGACTCGGGAGGAGGGGAGGGGTAGAAGGGTGGGGATTGGGTGTGGGGGGGAGGGAGATTTTGCTGAACATTTGAGTGGGGGCAGGGAGGGTTTGGGGTAGGGGGGGTTTTCTATGCAGAGGAGGGTGGCAGGGTTGTCCTCCCTTCTGGTGTTACTGAGTAGCTGGTTGTGGGTTCCCCCCTCGCCTCTGGGGGTGTTGTGTTGGGAGCTGTGACTTCCTGGCTTTCCCCTCTCGCCCTGCGCCTCTTCCTTGCTTCTGCCACCACGGCTCTCTCCTCCCTTGTCATGTCTCTCTGGAGGAATACATTTTTTAATTTTCCCACGTTTTTCAGGGAGCTCTTCCTTGATAGGATCTTCTCCTTTGTGCTCTCGTTTGCAAACACTATCTTTATCATTCGGTCTCGGTCTTTGTTGTACCAACCTAGCCTGAAAACCTTCTCAATGCTATGCTCAGCCCCTTCCATGTCTAGTGCCTTTAGTACTTCATTCACTGCTGCTTTGTCCTTGTCATTCCACTCTGTCCTATTAGAACCTTCCTGCTCTTTAATACCCACAGCAACCACTGATCTGTTCCTTTCCAGCAGTGTTGGCTAGTGGAGCGTGCCACCTCCTGTGAGGTGGCTGCTTTCATGGCCACCTCCATCACTGCAGTCATTACTTCAGAGTTATTTTTTTTAGTATTTCCGCAAAAGTTTCTTTTATTGTGGCATTCTCATCCAAAAAACTATTACCACCTTCTCCCTGGATGGTTTTCTGATTCTCAGC
Organism: Procambarus clarkii; assembly: GCF_040958095.1. Lineage (NCBI taxonomy): Eukaryota > Metazoa > Arthropoda > Malacostraca > Decapoda > Cambaridae > Procambarus > Procambarus clarkii. The sequence goes on from NC_091154.1 coordinate 60,169,105, forward strand.
CTCGATACCATTCTCTTTGAGGGCTCTAATCTCCTCCTTTGCTGCTGTCAGCTCTCTTTTCAGGTTGCTTATTTCGTTCTTTATTTCCTGCATCATTTCTTGCATCTCACTCTTGATGTCCTCCAGAAACTGGGCAAACATTTCCTTCATTTCGTCACCTTGGCTCTTCCCTGTTCCCCTGGTACCTCTGGCTGCCATGCTTGCCCCTGTTCCTATAGTGGTGCCGTGATAGGATGTGTCAGGAGAGCAGAGCGGGATGGGGGAGGGAGAGAGAGAGAGAGAGGAAGAGAGAGAGAGTCAAAGAGAGAGAAAGAAAGGGAGTGATATAGGGAGAGATAAATGGGTGGGTGGGGGCGATCCGACCCTTCCACTGAAGTGAGAAGAAAGTAGAAGGGGAGGGGGGGGAGGAGATGGAGAGAGAGGCAGAAGGGAGAGAGAGGGAGAGAGGAGAGAGAGCGAGGAGAGGGAGAGAGATGGAGAGGGAGAGAGGAGAGAGAGCGAGGAGAGGGAGAGAGATGGAGAGGGAGAGAGCGGGTGAGGGAGAGAGGGGGGAGGTGCGTGTGTGTGTGTATGTATGTGTGTGTGTGTGTGTGTGTGTGTGTGTGTGTGTGTGTGTGTGTGTGTGTGAGTGTGGGCAGAGAGGGAGGGGGAAGGAAAGAGAGGGAGGGAGGGAGAGAGAGAGAGAGAGAGAGAGAGAGAGAGAGAGAGAGAGAGAGAGAGAGAGAGAGAGAGAGAGAGAGAGAGAGAGAGAGCGGGAGAGATAGTGGGAGAGAGATAGTGGGAGAGAGAGAGTGGGAGA